>NC_086444.1:598514288-598814288 GCF_028390025.1 Pseudophryne corroboree
GAAACTGCACAAAGTTTTTGTTTGTGCAGCTCTCTGCACAGCGGTTCGCAGCCCTGCACAGCGAATCCCCCCTCCCCTGTAGGCAGTGACTACCTGATTGCAGCAGTGCTAAAAGTAGCCTGCTAGCGATCAGGTCGGAATCACCCCCATAGTATACAGTACTGTAAACAGTGTAGTATATTTACTAATCAAAACACTATCAGGAAAGGAGATGTGCTACACCCTTAGTTTTGTATGAATGCACACTGGTATATGCTCATATCCTACTTTTTGGAACTCCACCTTTATAATAGGAAAACTGTTGTGGGATTGCAGGAACATGCGACAAAAAAATAAAAAAAACATGACTTTAACAGTCTCCTTGTTAACACTTAAGAAATTTTATCTTATTTGTTTTCCTCTAAAAACGACAGCCTGATCAGTGTCTTAAAGTAAGCATGACAGTGAGGGGACACTGGGATCTCCCCACTAGGACCTATGACCTGAAGTGTGTGATCTTAGCACAGAGCCGTATTAAGAGGGGAAGGTGGGGAAGGGGGGGGGGGGGGGGGGGGGGGGGGGGGCGCAGGAGACACTATACACCAGGCCCCCTATGTCAAGGCACCCCCGCCCCCCCAGCAGGAGCAAACTGACATCACTTGCTCCCGCTCTTGTGCAGCAGCAGAAGGAAGCACAATTTGAACAGAATAGCACAAAGCTTCCCAACCAGAGGGGAAATAGTAGATGGGGGGGGCTGTAAGTGATCAGGGATCCTAGCTTCTCTCCCCTCCCCCTCATACACAGCAGGCTAGATTGATGTTTCTGGGTCCTGTGTAACATGTTACCTGATGAGAGCATTTGGGACTGGAGAAAGAGGGACACATTGAGTCCTGTCCCAGACCCCACTGAGTAAGTAGTACAGCTGCTGCTGCTGCTATTGCATATGACAAGATAGATGATACATTTTATTTTTCTATGTGTATTTTAAGGTTGCAGGGTTGTTTAAGCTTTGTTCCACTACAAGAAAACGTAATTAAATAGTTGTCTCTTATTTATGTGGAGCTATAAACAGTACCCAGCCATTATTAACAATTAGTTTAAATCTAATATACGCCATTGGTTTAAATTTGACATCACAATCTAATTATATATATATATATATATATATATATGTACACATACCCTACCCTACCCCCACCCCCCCATCCATCACCCAACTGTGTAGTAGTCTTATAGTGGAGGTGGGCAGGACGACAAGTGGGGGTGGTGCTGACAAGATGTGGAGGGCCTCTCAGCACCCCCCCGCACCACCTCCCCCCCCACCCACCCCGGCTTAATCCAGCCCTACGTTATCATCTCGGTTGGATGTACTGGAATAGAAGACAGGAATAGGCGAGGCGACCCTAAAAGAGTTTGCCACAGCTTCCCAAGCACAGTTGCCAGTTTCACAGGTTCCTGGGAAGGAATTATTCTGGTATTTGTAACCTTCTATAATTCCTCCAGCACATAGTGGCAACGCCCAAAATAACAAGAGTGGCCAGGCTTCAGTTAAGTGTTTATGAATTTTTTATGATAATTTCCATTTCAGCAACAGAACACACACATTTCTGCATGTAAGTACCTAGCTTTTATTTTAGAAAGCTGTATGTGGTACATTTTAAAAGCTGCTACTTTTAAAGGAGAAGTATAGGTTTGGGTTATGCTTATTTTCTAGCTCTATGTTATCAGTGGCTGTTGTCTCCACTGAGGCCCCACATATGGTATATACAGCATATTCTTGCTTGTACTAATATCTGACTCAGAGGGAACGGGACTGTGACATTCCTTTTTGAAAAGGAAGTTGGAGCAATAGACATTAAAGAACAGTTGTGCCAGTATAGAACGTGGGCATAGGGGAATGAAAGAATGGTCAGGGAATGTGGTGAGATTTGTCTTTTCCTAGAAGCTTTGTGTACCCCTTGGAAATTTGGCTTTAGGACATTACAGGGCTCCAGGGCATGAATCACAATAATAGGGAACCTAGTCATTTACTCATGAGACACAGGGCCTAAACCAGACCTGATCGTTGTCCTGTGTTCAGATAGTTGCTGACCAAGGGGGGTGTAAATTTGCCCGTGCAAGTGTTCCAACGCATGTGTGCGTGTGCTATAAATATCCCTCAGTCAGTGGACAGCTGTAAATCCGTTCGCATCACACTCACCATCGAATGTTTTTACCCCTGTGTGCAGTCTGTGCGTAGCCCAGGACTTACTCCTACAGAACGATGAGAACAGGCTGATCGGGTCCGGTGCAGACATCACACACCCTCCCTGAAAACGCTTGGGGACGCCTGTGTTTTTCCTGACACTCCCATAAAACAGTCAGTTACCGCCCACAAACGGCCTCTTCCTGTCAATCAGCTTGCGAACGGCTGTGCGATTGAAATCTTCGCACCAGCCTGTCACTGTTCGGCAATTACCAGTTGTTGGGCGACGCACATGCGCATTGAGGTGCATACGCATTCGTAGTCTACCGAAAACGCACAGCAGCGATCAGGTCTGAATCGGGCCCATAAACACATGTACAGCACTTGGCTATTACAAAACACAAAGAATTGAACTGGGAGACTGTACCATATAATGTAGCAGGTTAGTGGTCAGTCATTTAGCCCTAATATATTTCATCTACTTTATCTGCGAGGCAGGCACACAGGCTGACATCCCCTTACTTTACTGAGTTAAGTGATAGTCAAGGAAACATTGGGATAAAGCAGGAAATTGGATTATAGCTAGTCTTCTTTTCTATCTCACTTTCCTCTAACACTCAGTTCCTACCTGTGCTCTCTGCACCATCTCATCTGCCGTACCAAATCTTTCCTCCAGCACGCAGCGCAGGTGCTCCGATTCAAACTCCAGCTGTTGCCGGATTAGATCTATCTGCATTGAGAACTGAGAGAAAAGACTATAAGGAAAGGCAATGTTACAGTTAGGGGAAATGAGAAAGAGTAATAGTGCAAATGACAACAAATAGTGCAGTACTGTAAATACACAGAATATATTCCCTAGTTTAAAGGTCTCAGAGCATCTCACCGTCTCCACCTGGGGCAGTTCCTCCAAGCGCTTGGACAGACTTTGAAGCTGGGAGTAATACCAGAGTTTCTCTGTTTCTTCCTTATCAATCTCTCCCAACAACAGAGATCTTGTAAGAGAAAAGTTTCATATAATTTAATTGGGAACAATTATGTTTTTATTGGGTTATCATCCTGGTTGATCTATGTATTCAATTACCAAATGTCCACAGATAATAACCCATAACATGATCATCATATTATCTTAGGCTGGGTACAAACAATACCTATGCATCCACCAACATAGCATCCGATATGGTAAGCATGCACACTTACCAATCGGCTGCTCGATATGTCTGTGCAGACATCACATCTGGGCGGGCATTTGAATTTGCTCGCCCATCTGTGATGTCAGTCCCTGCAGAGTATGGGTGGTCGGCGGGTCGCCTGTACACACGTCCAGACATGCCGATATACAGTATATGCAAGGCATCGGCTGTGATGCAGGTCCAACGCAATATGGTGGTCATTCCGAGTTGATCGCTCGCTAGCAGTTTTTAGCAGCCGTGCAAATGCTATGCCGCCTCCCACTGGGAGTGTATTTTAGCTTAGCAGAAGTGTGAATGAAAGGATCGCACAGCAGATGCAATTTTTTTTGTGCAGTTTTAGAGTAGCTCAATACCTACTCAGCGCTTGCGATGACTTCAGACTGTTCAGTTGCTGTTTTGACGTCACAAACACGCCCTGCGTTCATCCAGCCACGCCTGCATTTTTCCTGGCACGCCTGCGTTTTTTCGAACACTCTTTGAAAACGGTCAGTTGACACCCAGAAACGCCCACTTCATGTCAATCACTCTGCGGCCAGCAGTGCGACTGAAAAGCTTCGCTAGACCTTGTGTGAAACTACATCGTTAGTTGTAATAGTACAGTGCGCATGCGCATTGCGCCACATGTGCATGCGCAGAAGTGGCGTTTTTTTGCCTCATCACTGCACAGCGAATGAATGCAGCTAGCGATCAACTCGGAATGACCACCTATGTCTGAAGGACGTCATTGACAGACATATCAGGTGTACACACCTGCCGATCCATTGCTGACATACTGTCCATACCTTCCAACTGTCCCGATTTTTTCGCTGGACAGTCATCTTTTTTAGGCACTGTCCCACCCACTGGCTACAGTGTCCTGCAGTGGGGGGCAGTTGGGAGGTCATCTGTCACTCACTGCCCTTAGCAGAGCAGTGGTGAATAGCTGCTGTGTGTCTATTCACTGGAGACAGAGGGGCTGGGGACATGCCAGCAGCTCACAGAGCGCTGGGCATGCCCCAACACTGCTGTAAACGGGAGGCGTGGCTCGTGATAGCAGCGTTAATGTGAAGTTACACCCCTTTTGCCAAGGCCGACTTTCCAGGTCCCACTGTGACAGGCCTGGTCAACCTGTGGCTCTCCAGCTGCTGTGAAACTACACATTCCAGCATGCCCTGCCACAATTTTAGCATTCCTGAATAGCAAAACTGTGATAAGGCATGTTGGGATTTGTAGTTTCACAACAGCTGGAAAGCCACAGGCTGGCCAGGCCTGCGCTATGAGAATCCAGGATGTTGTGCGGTATGATATTGTGTGCGCGATAGATCAGGCAATATATCAACCAGCGTGTAGGTACCCAGGCTTAGCAAGAAACCCAATCATTGCATTTTGGCCTGTCACATGTGGGGTCAAAATGGACATAAATCCTGTTGTTTGCAATCAGGTTCATCACATGTGTGAAAAATATATAAGGCGCACAGAGATAGAAGGACCTGATTCAGAGGTGGATGCTGCTGTGTTGCTGTTGCGTCTGTTGTCATGGCTGCAATAATCTGCAGATGCAATTATCAGCCTGCCCCTAGTGTAGATCCCTGAGCCTCTGCACGTTATAGCACCGCCGGTGATACCTGAGTTGCCACCATTGCGCGCACAATTGACACATGCACCAGCCCTATGTCAGGTGCAGTTTCTCCATCTGACTTGGGGTCTATTTACTAAGCCTTGGATGGAGATTATGGCCTCTGTGGAAGTAGCTGTGTGTTTGGGTACACAGCCACTTTCACTGACACAAAAAGGAGGAATCAGGTGCCTCAGACAGTTAAATAATACACCTTATTGCTGCTCACACATATAGGGACCTACAAACGTTCAAGGTGCAAACAAAACAACAAAAGTGAGCGCAAAAGAGATATTAACATTTCTCAGAAGCCAAATTATAAACTGCAATCAGTTTGCCACTTATAGATTTTAACAACATAAAATTGCATAAATAAGTAAAAGTGATTCCTGTGGGACACTTATTACACTTGTAAAGTGTATTTATTTTGCTACTTTTAAATGAAACTATAGCCAATCATACAGTATAATGAGCTTGCTATGATTCTTTCCACATCATAGAAGACATTTCCCATATCATAGAAGAATCATAGCAAGCTCATTATATATTATCTATTGACTTAAATCTTTGTATAATTGGAAAACATTGCGGCTCTTATAATTTGGCTTCTAATACATTTAATATCTCTTCTGCGCTCACTTTTGTTGTTTTATTTGCACTGACATACCCACAACTCCCATAACACGCCCATGTGACAGCTGTTTTTGTGTTCATGTCTAGCCACCTCCCAATCACCGCTCAGAAACACCCATCAATTTCTGATACTGTCTGTCCCGATCGTAACAGCATTGTAGGGGCTTTCAGAGTTCTCCATGCATGCGCAATTGCAAATGATCACTCAATTATATGAACACCGGCATTGTATGCAACAGAGAATCAGGCCCAGAGGTGTTCTATCATAGTGAACTCATTTATTTCGAACACATAGCCACTCAGTTGGGCTGCCAGCAGTTGATCCACATATATTTATTACAGTCTAATACGTCTCCTATAAGGTGAATAGCTACTAACTGTTACTTTGTAGCTCCCATACTCTAGTCTAGTACAACGCATTGCAGCACCATCCTACATTATTTACTGAAGTGTTTAGTAACTCCTCATAGTCCCTGAGCTATTCCTTCAATTGTGCTGCTAACACTTTCATTTTCTTACCTTTCCCTGTCCAGTTCCACTTTTAATATTCCACTGGAGCGACTCTCTCCCCTTCTTTTCTTCTGAGGAGTATCAGAATGCAGTGATGGCGTTCCAGAAGCCCGACCCAAGACCACAGCGGCATCAGGGGGACCGATGGCTGAAGATGCATACTGGCTATAGAGTCCAGGGATATCACCTTGCACAGCTGATACAGAATGGAGACCAGGTGGTCAGTATAGGTAAAGACGTGAACTATCATTTGACATGTTCATAGAACCACATTGTAGGAAAGGTTAACTGGTTAGCTTTGTTATAAATAAATGTTTGGTACTGCATCTAATTATCCTTTAAAAGTTTTCCAATGGCTTTCAGGATGGACTGCGTAGAAAAGAGGAGGGAGGCAGGTAAAAACGTAAATAACCAAAAAGTAGGCAATTTTGGAGCATTGTATAGTGTATCTGTGAATGTAGTTTAATGTTGAACCAGAACAATTCAGGCCAAAATGCCAGTTCATTTATAATAAATGTAGTAGGACTGCTTGGATCTTTTCATAATTGACGTGTGTTTTTTGTGTTACTTTCCTCACCTTTCATCTGGTCAAATACATCTGAGTGGCCTGCTGATGTTCCCACATCATGTTCAAGTTTTCCCTGGAGATGCTTCAGAACCTCCTAAGATGAAGATGTAATAAATATATTACATATTTGTTACATGTATGCGTCTTGTGTTTTAGATTCCTGTAACGGGTGTAGTATGCTGGTCGTCGGGAGCCCGGCCGCCGGCAAACTGAAGACCACCCCATGTAACTACTGTATAATCTCTCTATGTTACATAGAGCCATCAGGTACTGAACTATAACCGACACTAGGCCACCAAGTATTTGGCTCTCACGCTGCACTGGTACCCTGCACAATCTATTTTTATCAAGGCCTCCTAGAACTGGGCCCTGTATTTAAACCGCAGCCCCAAGAATTGGACTGCATATACTGTATTTTACACAGAACCACCAGGGACACATATTTAACATTTGACCACTGACTTTGTATTGTGCATTAGCCCACAGAGTTGTTCTATGCACTGCATAACTGGAGAGTGGATACGGTTAATAGGCCGACCACTATTGGTCGACATGCATTAGGTTGACATGGTCAATATGTCGACATGTTCTATGTCGACATACAAAAAGGTCGACATGAGTTTTCACCTTTTTTTCCATTTTTTGAACGTTTTCATACTTTACGATCCACGTGGATTACAATTGGGAACGGTAACCGAAGCATGGCGAGTGAAGCGAGCCATGCGAGGGGACACGGTGCACTAATTGGGGTTCCCGGTCACTTTACGAAGAAAACGACACCAAAAACAGTAACAAAACTCATGTCGACATGTTTCCATGTCGACCTAGTACATGTCGCCCTAATGACCATGCCGACCTATTTACCATGTCGACCTACTGCAGTATACCGACAGCGGGATCCCAACACCAGTATGCCGGCAGCGGGGCGAGCGCTAGAAAGCCCCTTGCGGACTAGCTGCACTCGCCACGCTGCAGGCATGGTGGCTCGCTGCACTCACCACAGGTCATAGTCTCCCTCTATGGGTGTCACCCACAGAGTGAGAAAAGCCTGTGGTGCCGGCGGCGGCATTTCACCGTTAGTTGGGATTCTGGTGTCAGCATTGTGACCTCTGGAATCCTGACTAGTGGTATTGTAACCGCTTCCCACATCTGCCCCACCTGCAGTGCAGCGTGGTTTTGCCCAATTGCTAACTTTTTTGATTTGATAACAACTCTGAATAACCCCCATAGGGGGTAATTCCAAGTTGATCGCAGCAGGAAATTTTTTAGCAGTTGGGCAAAACCATGTGCAGTGCAGGGGGGGGCAGATATAACATGTGCAGAGAGAGTTAGATTTGGGTGTGGTGAGTTCAAGCTGCAATCTAAATTGCAGGGTAAAAATAAAGCAGCCAGTATTTACCCTGCACAGAAACACTATAACCCACCCAAATCTAACTCTCTCTGCAAATGTTATATCTTCCCCCCCCCCCTGCACTGCACATGGTTTTGCCCAACTGCTAAAAACTTTCCTGCTGCGATCAACTTGGAATTACCCCCATAGTGCGTAAAAAAATTTTTTTTTTCCTGGACATAATTTACATCTATGCATTTTATGTAAACAAGTATTTGTTACAATTTGTTTTTATTTGCTTTCTATTTTGTCAAATGACTTTCAAAAACTACTATAAAATTATGTGATTGAGTTATTGTGTGTAAAATAGCTGCACTCATTCTGAATGTCTCTGACAATTATTATATCATTACAATTATCTGGATCTGTACATCAGGTTACAGTCCTCCAAATTATAGATAAGATCATTTGTCTCCAGATCTGATACAGTAAATCTTATGGTCCCTCCATGAGTGCCATAGTGAGAACATGCATCATAAGACACAGACAGACTGATGGAGGGAGTTTCTTGCAGTATTCGGATGACAGAGTAACAATGTATAGATTGATAGTCATTAGGTCGAACCCATATGGGCAACATGCATTAGGTCAACAGGTACAGAAGGTTGACAGTGCTTACAGTCGACATGTTCAAAAGGTCGACATGAATATGGTTGACACACAAATGGTCAACAAATATTTTTAGTGTTCAAACCATGGTGGTCATTCCGAGTTGTTCGCTCGCAAGCTGTTTTTAGCAGATTTACTCACGCTAAGCCGCCGCCTACTGGGAGTGAATCTTAGCATCTTAAAATTGCGAACGAAAGATTCGCAATATTGCGATAAGACATCTCTGTGCAGTTTCTGAGTAGCTCGAGACTTACTCTGCCAGTGCGATCAGTTCAGTGCTTGTCGTTCCTGGTTTGACGTCACAAACACACCCAGCGTTCGCCCAGACACTCCTCCGTTTCTCCAGCCACTCCCGCGTTTTTCCCAGAAACGGTAGCGTTTTTTCCCACACGCCCCTAAAACGGCCTGTTTCCGCCCAGAAACACCCACTTCCTGTCAATCACATTGCGATCAACAGAACGATGAAAAAACCGTGAGTAATATTCCTAACTGCATAGCAAATTTACTTGGCGCAGTCGCAGTGCGAACATTGCGCATGCGCATTAAGCGGAAAATCGCTGCGATGCGAAGAAAATTACCGAGCGAACAACTCGGAATGACCACCCATGTTTTGTTCAACATTTGCTTTATTTACTATCCACGTGAACATCTATTGGGAATAGTAATCTGTGGCAAGCGGAGAGCCCGTGGGGGTAGATGTGTGTACTGATAGTGGTCAGATAACAGGCAAGAACCAACATTGGGACAAAATAACAAAACAAACATATTTTTTGACCATTTGTGTGTTGAAATAATCTTGTCGACCTTTTGTAGCTGTCGACTTTAAGCATTGTCGACCTTTTGTACCTGTTGACCTAACCCATACTTGCCTACATTTTGGCTGCTCCCTCCGGGAAGGGAGCAGCCAAGTCACATAGGAGGGGGCGTGGAGGAGGCGGTACGGGGTGGTGGTGACGCGATCGAGTCATTGTAGCCCCACCCCCCCTTTACAATGCCCACCATTTTAAAGTGGAGGGTGGGGGTACGATGACGCGATTTAGCACGAATCGCGTCATTTTCCAACCCCCTTCTGTGTGACGGGTTGCCACATTCAGCGAGGGGATGCGGTGAGCTGTGGGGTGCGGCGGTGGGTGAGTGGCATGCGGGAGACTTGCCCACTTCCCTGGGGGCCGGCAGTGCCACCCATTTTTCGGGAGCCTCCTGGCCTCTCCAGGAGAGTTGGCAAGTATGACCTAACCATGTTGACAGTGTCAATTTATTAATCCACACCTGTTGTTTGCTATGTACAAAGTTGGTGTACCAATGATACTACTACACAGAGCAGTGCAAAATAGTAGAAGGTAGTACCCCTTTTAGTGCTAGACAAATTCTCTATTTACAGTGATTCTTTGTGGCATCAGATTATAGAAGCGATAGAGAAATGTAAAGCGGGCACTCTTCTAGCTGTGTGGAGAAATACATTACCATTTTCACTCTTTTAAAGGATTTTTCATACTAGTTTAGCTGGTGGTCTGTGGGTTGTCTGTGGGTCTCATACTATACTTTTAACTTAAGGGGATACATCTGGTTATGCTTTAATGCAGAAGTTCTTTCCTAGATGCACTCTAAGCAATGTAATAATAAGATTTACACACAGAAGTGACATGTACAAAAGACAGTCTGAAGTCCTCTCCACATGATACATGTAAGCCATAAATAAAGCTATAGGCAGTATTTTAGTAGAAAAACTTAAAGAAAAGTTTTATGGGGATATATAGGGTGGATTTTCCTCACACTAAGCATACACCTTGAGGTGCAGTATGTGGATCATCCAGGTGCGCTGGTTATGTCATGTGCATCATGTGCTCTTCTTAAATAACCTCCGCTGACAGGTAAATACTGAAAGGAGCAGGGCCAACCAACAGCACAACACAGTGAAGCACTCTCTGGTGAAACTGATGGCAGAACATTATGGTGGAAATACACCTCTATATGAAACAGTAAATGGTCCTACATCCAGCATACATCCAACCTGGTATGTGGGATCTAGGTTGACCATGTAAAGGTTGACAGTCATTAGGTCGACCACTAATGGTCAACATGCATTAGGTCGACATGGACAAAAGGTCAACATGGTTAATAGGCTGACGTGTAAAAGGTTGACAATGCTTATGGTCGACACATACAAAAGATCGAGACACATATGGTCAACACATCTTTTTTGTGGTTTTTAGCATTTTAATCAACTTTTTCATACTTTACCATCCATGTGGACTACGTTTGGGAATAGTAACCTTGCCTTCACTTGCCATGCGAAGAGACGCAGTACACTAATTGGGGTCCCACATGCTTTGACGGCAAAAACGAACAACTTTTTTCATGTCAACCTATTCATGTGTCACCATTTTGACCCTGTTGACCTTTCCTACCGTCGACCCTTTGTCAGGTCAACCTTTTCCTGTATCAACCTTTTGACCCTGTCGATCTAATGCATGTTGACCAATAGTGGTCTTTTACTGTAGACTTTTCTAATGTAGATCTGGTGATCCATACCTATCCACCACTGTGGAAATGTTCAACTTTTACCCTTTGGAGTACTGCATTTATTTTGAAACAGATATGAAACTTTAGGATGAATATTAGTGTTACGTTAGATAATGTGTAATTGTTTATCAATACTAATTCAGTAGTTGAAGAAAAGCAATCTTCTCCCACTAAGTGGTCATTGATAGTAATTGTTATCTTTTATTATAAAAATAAATCCAGCATTGTTGTAAGCTAAGACAGTTGGACTCCACATTTAACAGCCCCCACCCCCATTTCCTGCTGGTCTAGTAAGTATATTTATATAGTAGACTGATATTTAGTGTCATGCTATGCCTGAGCATGGTAATTATGCAAATTGCTCTTTTAACTGATTGCAGTGGGGGATTGTTTTTTTTTTTTTTTACACATTGTCTGTTGCAAAAACACCAAATACAATGCAGTGATAACATCAGCGCACAGTGAGTTCAGGTTTCTGAATGAGACCTACAATAAGCAATGACCACTGCATTATTTTCTAGTGCTGTGTCCTTTTCTTTTTAAAGGTTTGTGCTTATGTATTTTCTCCAGAACTATATATACTATGTTATTTGTGTGCCATATTATTCTTGCAGTCTGTCTTTCATCTTCCTTTTATTGCTTTTATTATTTATCTCTCTCTCTCTGTACATCGTTCCATTGACTTTCCCAGTACTTTCTTCTTTCCACTTTCACCTTCATGTCTGATGTGTCATGCTCAAGGCGGCTCAGCTGGCTGCTGTTATCCTGCAGCTCCCTCCTAAGATGAGAATTCTCCTTCTTCAGGTCCTCTACCTGGCGGACCAGCTGATCATAGGACGCAGGAGAGCCAACCAATCCAATTCTTGCACACACCTGCATGGATAATAATGATTCATTAAACCTTGTAGTTAATGATTGTCAAGCATACACAAATGCTCTTGTGTGTAAAAATAATGTCACCAAGCATGTTGACAACATGCTTAAACAATGTATGAAACATTTATGGTCAGCATATAAAAGGTTAACATTGTTTTCTGATTGTTAATTTTTTTATGCAGGGATTAATAACTGCTATGAAAATCAGTAGAGCAGAGACAAATCCTCTGAAAGCTGCCTCTGGCAGAGAATGTGTTATTCGCTGCAAGTCTCTACCAGAGTTAAAATGAATCATTTATATAGCAGTGATGTGATGTCACTGTCTGTGGATACAGAACTCAAGTCGACCCCATTTATGTAAATGGTGAATCAAGTCAGCCAATCACAGTAACAGACATGGAGAAAATATCATGGCAACAACCAATCATGAGCCACTGATACGATCTCCAGTAGGAGATGAGATGAGAAAGATTTAGTGTTTTGTATCCTAGTAGCACATTGCAAAAAGAAAGAGCAGGGCTAGTTCCGGAATTTGAGTTCCGTTCAGATCTGAAAAACTTATTCCAGACATTTTTTTGTATCTTTCTTGCAAAAGCAGCAATAGAAATTATAGTGATACATTCATTCCCACAGAAACCCATCTACGAAATGCCTCAAAATCGTGTCACTATGCAATTCTGTAGTGAATTCAGGCGCACAGAAATTGTACATATTCACTCATCTAAGATTAAAAAAGACAAATCTTGCAAACTGTAACAGACCCATAAAAAACCCATAAAAAATATAACAAAGATCATTCTGGTGGGACTTTAGTTAATCAACCTAGATTAAACACCTTGCTCAAATAATTTAACTGCACATAATAGTAAAAAGAATACACAACATATCAGATGAAAGAAAAAAAAAATCAAATAACTAAATGAACATCATACATATATATGTAGGATCTATTTATTAGATGTGTAATACGCCACACAGACCATACAGACCAGTCTTAAGATGCGTACACACTGGGCGATATTTTAACCAATCTTGCTCATTTTCAGCCTTCCGAGCGATATCATTTAAAATATCGCCTAGTGTGTACGCTATGACAGATGGACAATGCGCGCTCCGGCGGGTCGTTATCACCCCCCATCCCCGTCTGTCGCCTGTACATGCAGCTCAGTTTGGACATATAGTATCATCCAAAACTGCATGTACGGGTTGGCCGCAACGTTAGCGATATCGTCCAGTGTATATATCGGCCACCCGGGAGTCAAGGGAAAACACAAAACGATATCGCTTACATAGTGTATCGTCAAGTGTGTACCCACCTTTAGAGACTTGATCAATCATTTGGGAAGAAGAAAGGCTCTTTTTGTCCCCCTACACTAAACTGGATTGGACAAATTGCAAAAGACATCTCATTGAGAGATTTGAGAGATCTCTTGCACAGAGACTTGAGCTAGGTACACAATGTTGATTCTTTGGCTGTCCTGACAATCGGCGCAATATTTTGGCAAATTGAAGGCCCCAATATCTCAGCTACACATTACGCAATTTTATTTTTATTTTTATTTAGTTATTTTTTCTTTAAAGTTACTAAAAATATGGGAAATATGGTCAGATTATCGAGAATGCCCACACACTGCACTATGGCCCTAATTCAGACCTGCTCGTAGCAGCAAATTTGTTTGCAGATGGACAAAACCATGGGGGTAATTCCGAGTTGTTCGCTCGTTGCCGATTTTCGCTATGCTGTGATTGTTGCAAATTGCGCGTGCGCAAAGCACGCAGGGCGCATGCGCTTCGTTATTTAACACAAAACTTAGAGGTTTGCTGTGGCTTCTACGCCGCTTTTCAGTCGCACAGCTGTTCGGTAAATGATTGACAGGAAAGGGGCGTTTCTGGGCAGCAACTCAGCATTTTCCCGGCGTTTGCAAAAAACGCAAGCGTGTCAGGGAAAAACGCGGGAGTGTCTGTAGAAACGGGGGAGTGGCTGGCCGAACGCAGGGCGTGTTTGTGACGTCAAACCAGGAACTAAACGGACTGAGCTGATCACAATCTGTGAGTAGGTCTGGAGCTACTCAGAAACTGCAAAGAATTATTTAGTAGCAATTCTGCTAATCTTTCGTTCGCTATTCTGCTAAGCTAAGATACACTCCCAGAGGGCAGCAGCTTAGCGTGTGCAATGCTACTAAAAGCAGCTAGCGAGCGAACAACTCGGAATGAGGGCCTATGTGCACTGCAGGAAGGGGGAGGGGCAGATATAACATGTGCAGAGATATTTGGGTGCGTTATATTGTTTCTGTGCAGGGTAAATACTGGCTGCTTTATTTTTACACTGCAATTTCGATTTCAGTTTTAACACACCCCACCCAAATCTAACTCTCTCTGCACATATTATATCTGCCCCCCCCTGCAGTGCACATGGTTTTGCCCATCTGCTAATAAATTTGCTGCTACGATCAGGTCTGAATTAGGCCCTATATTGGGAGACTGAGGGCAAGGTTTTCTGTCTTGGTCAATTGATCGGATGATTGAAAGTGCGTATTTGTGACCATGATTTTTCTAGTTTATTGGCAAAACTCAGAAATGATTATTCATACACAATATGCAATAAAACAGGCTGATCACCCAATTATTGGCAAATTGGTCCAATAATTGTATAGTGTGTACCTAGCTTTCAAGGGGGTGATTCAATTGTTTATTGCAGTCAATCTTCCATCTAAAGTGACGGAAGATCGTGCAGTGGGCAATATTCTTATTTTTATTGCAAACATCCTGTTAAAAACTACCAAAGTGCTGGGTGCAACAAGAAAAGTGGCATTTGGACACAAACAGGTCATTTGGGCAGCAAGCTGAAATGTGTGGCTCATCGTGGCCGAACAGAGCAACAATTGGATTGGGCGCCATCTAGTGGCGGCTGTAGGGAGAAAACAACTGAATTACCCCGTTAAAGTCTATTTATACAACATGTGATAACCCCCAGGCAGAACCTGAGGACAGAAAAAACAGGAAGGAGCCATAAAGAAAAAACGATGTCGCACAGACAGAAAGTGATAAAACAGAGAGGAACCCTGCTTCATTTGACATTATTTACAAGATTCTACACAATATACAACTTAACCCAAAACATAATTTGCATATTAAAATTAAACAAGTTGTCAAAATCTTATATTTAATTGGCTCTGATTAATAGTGGTATTCTGGCTTGCAAATAGGTTTGTGTACTACTACATTTATGATAGCATTCTTCCTGCGCACTGTTCTTAAACTTTACAATGGTTCTAGTTGTATATAGTGTAACCAATGGTGTTACTGTTAAAATATTTGTGACTCTTGTCTCACATTGATAGTCAGACTGCATGCTTGTGTGTTGTAGGACGTGAAGAGAAGATTTTGTCTGTTCCCCTGGGTCCTGTTCAGACTGACATGCACAGATGGGTTTTTATTGTGCCTAAGTCATAACACGGTGGACTTGAGTACAGGTAAATAGATCACTTTAATATGTTATTATTTAGTTATATTATAACCATAAATGGAGCAATACTGCAGCTATCACTAATGAAGTACAGCATTAAAGTACAGATGCTATAAAGTTTTCTACATTTCTGGGGAGACACCGGACCTCATTCCGAGTTGATCGCTAGCTGCTTTTGTTTGCAGCGCAGCGATCGGGCAAAAAAACGGCAATTGTGCGCATGCGTATGGTGCGCACTGTGCACGCGTGTCATACTTTCACAAAAGCCAATGCAGTTTCACACAAGGTCTAACGACGCTTTTCAGTCACACTGCTGACCGCAGAGTGATTGACAGGAAGTGGGTGTTTCTGGGTGGTAACTGACCGTTTTCGGGGAGTGTGTGTAAAAATGCAGGAGTGGCTGGGGAAATGTAGGCATGGCTGGCCGAATGCAGGGCATGTTTGTGACGTCAAAACAGGAACTAAACTGACTGAAGTGATCGCTAGCTAGGAGTAAGTCTCAAACTACTCTGAAACTGCACAATCTTTTTTTGTAGCAATGCTGCGATCCTTTCGGTTGCACTTCTGCTAAGCTAAAATACACTCCCCGAGGGCGGAGGCTTAGCGTGTGCACTACTGCTAAAAGCAGCTAGCAAGCGATCAACTCGGAATAAGGGCCACCAGCCCTAATCACAACGTGGATAAAAGATTGTGATGTGCGACACATCTTGGCTTTTGTAACTGGACCTCACGTTGATGGCTGTAGCTACGTACAATCTGGGTGTGTGATTAGAACAAAAAAAAACCCTCCGCCAGGGATAAGTCTAAGGGGTATATTCAATTAAGGTCGAATCGCGATTCAACCTATTCAATCCCTGCAGTTTTTATTCGACAAGTCCTGGAATTCGACTTGTCGAATAGTATGTGAATCGGTGGTATAGCTGCCGATTCACGTACTTTTGAGTGAAACGGGGCCAAATTCGACAGGATTTGGCCCCGTTTCCGACCATCTCAGTCCGACATAAAAAAATGTCGGACTGAGATGTGGGACCCAGAGGAGGAGAGGGGGGGGGGGGCGCAGGGAGACGGGGGGGGGAGCCGCGGGCATACAGGGGAGAGCAGCTCTATAGCACAACGCTGCAGCAGGATGTCACACAGCCGCGCCGCTCACGGCAGCATCCACCCGGCTCCAGCAAGTGAGGTCACGCTGGCTGGAGCCGGGTGGACACTGCCGTGAGGTCAGGTGGCTGTGAGACATCCTTCTGCAGCGCTGCCCTCCCCTGTATGCCCGCGGCTCTCCCCGCTGGTCTCCCACCTCTCCTCCGCTCACAGGTCTCATCTCAATTCGACGTTTTTAAAGTCGAATTTAGATGAGATTGAATAGGGGTTGTCGGATCCATTACGACTAATGCATGTCGGAATGGATCCGACCCTAATTGAATATACCCCTAAATCTTAGTTAAATATATCCTTATATATCTGTTATACATTGTTCAACACCTGTTGTTTATCAATAAATTGCTATTCGCTTATGTTACAACAATGTTTTGTTTTGTCCTTTACTCAATTATGCCAATTATGCTATACTTTCACGGATAAGAATGTATGAATCCAATGTTGACATTCTCAACATTTTACATACTGGACCTTATTCAGCTTTAGTTGCAGTTTTGCTAATTTAGCAAAACTGCAACTGCTTGCAATCACATGCTGGGGGCCGTCCAGCACAGGGCAAGACCGCTTAGCATGCAAATGGCCACCAGCAATGTGATTGCAATTCAATTGTGATCGCATCACTGGCCCGCAAAACAAGGCTAGCCCCATACCTGCGCAGCCCAGTTGCGAAGGCAGGTGCACTGCCGCCGTGTTTTGCATCACAGCGGCCAAGTTTAACATCACGCGGCCACGCTGAAACTGGCTCTGGTCCGCCTCTGTTTTCACCATCCCACCCCTGAAATGCCACAATGTAGCCCTGACCGCCCCAAAAATGCCTCTGCCTGTCAATTAGGCAGACGCATTCGCATCAATGTCGCATTGGCCGCACCCACTCATGCGTAGAATGGTCCCTGCATGTGCGCACTTGTTGCATGCTGAATAGGGGCCATTGTATTCAAAAGTCTGTTAATTTGTGGCCCCAGATCTATAAATCAATAAAAATATATTTCCATTGCCTGCTTTCATGTAAAGTTGACCTTAAATACCAAATAGGGTGCCTCCCTTACCTGAAGCTGGTAGCAAAATTAGACAGCATATCTGAAGGCGGGAAGCGATTAGCATACCGCCAGTCGGGATCCCGCCCATCACAATACAGACACCGGAATCCCGATAAGCGGTGAAACATTGACGCCGGAATACTGGCGACACATGCTATTCTCCCTCCGTGGGTGTCCTCAACACCCATAGAGGGAGAATATAACCTGTAGCACGGCAAGCGCAGCGAGCCTGCAAGAGGCTTTCTAGAGCTCGCCTCACTGCCGGCATAATGGTGGCCAGGATGCCGCTGGTGGTATACTGATGGCTGGCATCCCGGCTTTTGGTATATCATACTGAATCCCTGAAGGCAGCCACTGTAAGTTACACAACAGGAGGATTCAATGCATAGAACATACACACTGAAAAATGCCCCCATCTAAGTCGCTCAAACACCTGGAAGTTGTAGTCTAAAGGGAGGCTGAAAAATATATAAAATGTAGAAATCTTTAACGAAAATGTATTAAATAAGCTCAGTCCAGTTATAATGTCAATTATAGAGGAAGATCCCAATCTGTCAAAATCAGGATACAGGAACACAAGGAGCTTGTGACAGAACCATCAAATGGGACCAGAGATAGCCCAACATACAAATGGCCTGATTCAGAGTATTACACAAATCCGATGGTGTGCATACTACTCTGATGGCGGGTGGACTGCACATGTGCAGAACAGGTCCTGAGTTGTCGCTCGCAGTGCTCTCAAGCAGCAGAATTACTGACATGCTGTATTTGTTTGGGGGACAGTGACAGGAACATTCTACCATTTGTAGGAGTGCCCTGGTCAGGGTCTGCGTCTTCTGACACAGGTCCTTGGATACAGCAGCGAATCACAGAAGCTTACGGGAGGCAACTCTTTACACAAGACACCTCCTGCTGCATTAGCGTATCTACACACAGCAACTGCATCCAAAGACACAGCTGCTCTGCGTACTGCGTCCATCTCTGAATCAGGCACAAAGTCCTAAACAACTACCACAAACACCAGTGAGAAGAAACATAACCAAACATCTCTACAAGGAGCAGCTGAACGACAGTGTTTCAGTGTTTCCATGACCCTGCAGTGCTGCTCATGCGTGAGGGGTATTCAATTATGCAGTGAAACATATAAAGATCTGTGACAAGCCTTTGCTGACTGACCATCTGGGGCACATGCAGAAATTAATGAGTTCTTTAAATTAGCTGTTTATATGGAGAATCCCGAGGGAACACTAGCATCTGTATAAACAAATCACTGTGGGCGTAACATGCAATCATGTAAATGAAACATGAAAGCAACCATAAACTATTTTGTATAAGCAATGAGGTGCGCTAGTATGTGGTGTGCTACTTCAAAGCATAGCAACGTTTTCTATTTTCCAACTTTATCAGATACATTAGCTGTCTGCTAACATGCGTTGGTTACTGAGAATTTTGATGAACAGCTAATGGCAGCGTTCCCTGGGCAGCTCTGACCAGCATAGAAAAGATGTGTCCCTCCAGGCAACAGAACAAGAAGCCCATTATACTAACATTAACTCTGTCTCAGCTACAGCTACCAGCCCTCTCTCTCACACACATCTCTCTATTCTCCGTAGTTGTACTATCCCAGGCTCCAGCCTGATAGATAAATATTAATATATTCATAGTGCATCCCATTACAGCCCAGCTAAATGTTTCAGCACTCTGGACAGGTCCTCAGAGGATGAAGAATATTCCAGTACTGTAAGAAGAAAGTAACACTCTCCTGCATACACTATCCATTTACGCATGCACTACTGCAGTCATTTTCTGTTGTCTTACAGTCTATATAATGGGATTTACTAAAGAACAATAATGACTATTCAATATATAGTATATGTGAGATGTAGGAACTGGGCTTCTCAATTACATCAGAGGCACAACAATTGATCAGAATGGCCATACTACAGATACAGTTAAAACATATATACAGGGTGTGCAATACTGTGTAATCCAATAATAAATAATGAAATCTAGTACTAAAATGATAATCTTTCCTTACGTATACAGTATAAATACTTATATAAATATAGCCAAAGTAACACATTTTTTTTGATTTTTTGTGTGGATCATTACACAAATTTAGACTAATACCTCAAATCCCAAGGGGATAATAACTAAATTGCATTCTGGAGAAGTCAAAGGGTCAGAAGTGTCTGGAAGCAATACTGTCACTGCAAGGTCTTTTGATTGAATGATCACTGCACGGCAGGACTGTGCCACAAGCTCACTTAACTCATTCATTTATTGATTGACAACTGAATGCATGCACAACAGCTTACAACAGCAAACAGGGGCATTACAGTGCCCCAGTTCTTATTATGTAACATTATAGTACTTCCACATCACAATGAGCAGATCAGATGACGACATCTTACAGTGCCCTCCAGTTCATATTGCGCCACATTACAGTGCCCTCCAGTTCATATTGCGCCACATTACAGTGCCCCTCTGGTTCATATTGCGCCACATTACAGTGCCCTCCAGTTCATATTGTGCCACATTACAGTGCCCTCCAGTTCATATTGTGCCACATTACAGTGCCCTCCAGTTCATATTGTGCCACATTACAGTGCCCTCCAGTTCATATTGTGCCACATTACAGTGCCCTCCAGTTCATATTGCACCACATTACAGTGCCCTCCAGTTCATATTGCGCCACATTACAGTGCCCTCCAGTTCATATTGTGCCACATTACAGTGCCCTCCAGTTCATATTGTGCCACATTACAGTGCCCTCCAGTTCATATTGCGCCACATTACAGTGCCCTCTAGTTCATATTGTGCCACATTACAGTGCCCTCCAGTTCATATTGCGCCACATTACAGTGCCCTCCAGTTCATATTGCGCCACATTACAGTGCCCTCCAGTTCATATTGTGCCACATTACAGTGCCCTCCAGTTCATATTGTGTCACATTACAGTGCCCTCCAGTTCATATTGCGCCACATTACAGTGCCCTCTAGTTCATATTGCGCCACATTACAGTGCCCTCTAGTTCATATTGTGTCACATTACAGTGCCCTCCAGTTCATATTGTGTCACATTACAGTGCCGTCCAGTTCACATGATGCCACATTACAGTGTCCTCTCAGCATTATAACATCCACTACATACTACTCTCTCAGTGAAAATGTAATGTCACACAATTCAGACTGTGCAATGGATCAGACCCAACTGCGGATATGGAAACTTAATATGTAACTTCATAACCTGGGTCCAGGCCCTCATAAGCCTCTGGGTCTACTATAGTTATACCCATGACAGCATATAAGAACAAATTAAATGTGTTATTATGATCATCCACAGGAAAATTAGTAAGGATAGACTGGATAAAGGAGAGGAGGGGATGGAGCCTTGAGAAGAATGGAGATAGCTAGAAAGAAGGTGGTGCGACTAAGATAGAAACAGAGTAAAGGTAAGAAAGGGATGGGACCTCAGGGAGGAGACGAATAGAGATAAGGTAAAGGGGAAAAGGTGAGAAAGTCCTTAAATGTGCATTCTTTTAGTAAGTAGATATAAGTGTATTTTACAGAACATATTTTAGTGTCCCCTTGTTACTGGATTACGTTGAACCTAAGCTTAACGCAACCTCTTTAAAAAATATCAACATCAGGGCAAATGTACAAACAATGCAAATTCCAGAAAAGTGAAGAAAGGTACAGAATGTGCACAATATAACATACTGTATGTCTAGGGTCATTGAAAATAATAGCTATAAAGCTCTGCAGATATTATATTACATCATACACAGGAAGGACAACACTTTTTGTCATTCGTATTGAATGTAGCAGATGAAACAATTACCTAATAAAGTCATCAATCAAGAAAATGGCCAGAGTGGAACAATAGATGAAAGTATGTAACTAGGGGTAAAATATCCAAATATCTCTGGAACTCTACACTATAGGCCTGATTCTGAGCTGAACGATAGAACAATATTCCCGCATACAGACAATGTTGTACGCACCTGCATCGGATTCCTACTGTGCATGTGTCCCGGATTTGTATGTATAGTCGCAGTACAGATTTGGACGGGGATATGGTCATTAGGTCGACACCACTTAGGTCAACAGCCATTAGGTTGACCACTATTGGTTGACATGCATTTAGTCAACAGGGTTACTAGTTCGACATGGTCATTAGGTCGACATATACTAGGTCGACAGTTCAAAAGGTTGATATGAGTTTTGCATACTTTATGATCCAAATGGACTACGATTGGGAATAGTAACCTTGCCCGAAGCATGTCGAGCGCAGCGAGCCATGCGAGGGGACACGGTGCACTAATTGGGGTTCCCTGTCACTTTACGAAGCAAACGACACCCAAAAAAGTAAAAAAAAACTCGTGTCAACCTTTTGGCCTGTCGACCTAGTACATGTTGACCTAGTGACCCTGTTGACCTAATGCCGACCATGTCGACCAATAGTGGTCGACCTAATGACTGTCGACCTAAGGTGTGTCGACCCAAATACCCATACCCTTTGGACGCATGGTAGCAGAATGCAATGGGTGTTCCTGGACATTGACTGGGAGGTAACTAACAGGGGTTGCTAAAAAGATTCAGAGATCGTGTGTTTCATGGGAGTATAGGAGCCGTGCCACTGAGAGCATGCCAAGATGTACAACCTATAGGAGGCCATGTTTAGATGGAGAAACTACACCAGCCGTAGGGCAGGTGCAATTTTTGATGGCGCACCCTATGTGTGTCTCTAAAATTGTACCAATCGGTATTTCGGCATGTACTGACGCTGACAGTGGGAACCCTATGGGCCTGATTCTGAGTCAATGGGGTCAATCCAATTTGCTGCGAAGGGTGCAAAGTGCCGTTGCAACGGCGCTTGAATGCCTGCAACGGCACCCGATCTCGCACCCTTCACGGTCTTGAATCAGCTCCAAATCACACAAAATAGCACGGACCTCTATGGGGTGGTGAGCAGTTTTGTGCGAATTTGGCTTGTCATAAAGTGCGGTCTCTGCCGCGATGATTCGCAGCTGCAATTATATCACAGCTAATTGGATTGACCCAATGTTGGACCCAGTTATACGGCACATACTTCTAAGTGGGATTGTGCATGCGTCCCCACTGTGTTTGTACAGAGTTACAGAAGTGATTTCAGATGCACGCACAGAGATGTGTATTGGAAATACATTAGGCGTTACTAGGTGGTGACAGAGAGGTGGCTATTCAGATGCAGGGAGCTGGTCCGCATTATGAGTGTGTTATAGTGGTGCCGCTTGCATGTCATTGAGGTACTTGTTTACACAAAGGCTTAAGTGCTCAGCATAGGGCAGGTGCTGGTGCGACCAATGGTTGTGTCTAAAGACGCACCAAGTGGTATTTGAGTGTAAACAGTGCTATTTTTATAGGAAAATAGGTTCAGGAACTGTGGGCGGGGCAGAGGTGAGAGGTGATGTGGCTGGGGCTACCAAAGGGGCGGGTACTGCCATAGATACACATAATGCCCCCAGTAGTGTCAGTTACACAATGCCCCCAGCAGTGCCAGTTACACAATGCCCCCAGAATGCCAGTTACACAATGCCCCCAGTAACAGCAGATAAACATTGCCCACAGCAGTGACAAATACACAATGCCCCCAGAAGTGGCAGATACACAATGCCCCCAGCAGTGCCAGTTACACAATGCCCCCAGCAGTGCCAGTTACACAATGCCCCCAACAGTGCCAGTTACACAGTGCCCCCAGTAGTGGCAGATAAACAGTGCCTCCAGTAGTGACAGATACACAATGTCCCCAGCAGTGCCAGATACATAATGGCCCCAGCAGTGCCAGTTACACCAGTACTATTTTTGGGGGGGAAATAGGTTTAGGAAGTACGGAGCTATTAAAAAAGTTAAAGACAGACAGATGATAGTCAGATGATAGTTTATAGAAAAAAAGGTAGAGATGAGCGCCTGAAATTTTTCGGGTTTTGTGTTTTGGTTTTGGGTTCGGTTCCGCGGCCGTGTTTTGGGTTCGAACGCGTTTTGGCAAAACCTCACCGAATTATTTTTGTCGGATTCGGGTGTGTTTTGGATTCGGGTGTTTTTTTCCAAAAACACTAAAAAACAGCTTAAATCATAGAATTTGGGGGTCATTTTGATCCCAAAGTATTATTAACCTCAAAAACCATAATTTACACTCATTTTCAGTCTATTATGAATACCTCACACCTCACAATATTATTTTTAGTCCTAAAATTTGCACCAAGGTCGCTGTGTGAGTAAGATAAGCGACCCTAGTGGCCGACACAAACACCGGGCCCATCTAGGAGTGGCACTGCAGTGTCACGCAGGATGTCCCTTCCAAAAAACCCTCCCCAAACAGCACATGACGCAAAGAAAAAAAGAGGCGCAATGAGGTAGCTGTGTGAGTAAGATTAGCGACCCTAGTGGCCGACACAAACACCGGGCCCATCTAGGAGTGGCACTGCAGTGTCACGCAGGATGTCCCTTCCAAAAAACCCTCCCCAATCAGCACATGATGCAAAGAAAAAGAAAAGAAAAAAGAGGTGCAAGATGGAATTATCCTTGGGCCCTCCCACCCACCCTTATGTTGTATAAACAAAACAGGACATGTACACTTTAACCAACCCATCATTTCAGTGACAGGGTCTGCCACACGACTGTGACTGATATGACGGGTTGGTTTGGACCCCCCCCCAAAAAAGAAGCAATTAATCTCTCCTTGCACAAACTGGCTCTACAGAGGCAAGATGTCCACCTCATCTTCACCCTCCGATATATCACCGTGTACATCCCCCTCCTCACAGATTATCAATTCGTCCCCACTGGAATCCACCATCTCAGCTCCCTGTGTACTTTGTGGAGGCAATTGCTGCTGGTCAATGTCTCCGCGGAGGAATTGATTATAATTCATTTTAATGAACATCATCTTCTCCACATTTTCTGGATGTAACCTCGTACGCCGATTGCTGACAAGGTGAGCGGCGGCACTAAACACTCTTTCGGAGTACACACTTGTGGGAGGGCAACTTAGGTAGAATAAAGCCAGTTTGTGCAAGGGCCTCCAAATTGCCTCTTTTTCCTGCCAGTATAAGTACGGACTGTGTGACGTGCCTACTTGGATGCGGTCACTCATATAATCCTCCACCATTCTATCAATGTTGAGAGAATCATATGCAGTGACAGTAGACGACATGTCCGTAATCGTTGTCAGGTCCTTCAGTCCGGACCAGATGTCAGCATCAGCAGTCGCTCCAGACTGCCCTGCATCACCGCCAGCGGGTGGGCTCGGAATTCTGAGCCTTTTCCTCGCACCCCCAGTTGCGGGAGAATGTGAAGGAGGAGATGTTGACAGGTCGCGTTCCGCTTGACTTGACAATTTTGTCACCAGCAGGTCTTTCAACCCCAGCAGACCTGTGTCTGCCGGAAAGAGAGATCCAAGGTAGGCTTTAAATCTAGGATCGAGCACGGTGGCCAAAATGTAGTGCTCTGATTTCAACAGATTGACCACCCGTGAATCCTTGTTAAGCGAATTAAGGGCTGCATCCACAAGTCCCACATGCCTAGCGGAATCGCTCCGTGTTAGCTCCTTCTTCAATGCCTCCAGCTTCTTCTGCAAAAGCCTGATGAGGGGAATGACCTGACTCAGGCTGGCAGTGTCTGAACTGACTTCACGTGTGGCAAGTTCAAAGGGCATCAGAACCTTGCACAACGTTGAAATCATTCTCCACTGCACTTGAGACAGGTGCATTCCATCTCCTATATCGTGCTCAATTGTATAGGCTTGAATGGCCTTTTGCTGCTCCTCCAACCTCTGAAGCATATAGAGGGTTGAATTCCACCTCGTTACCACTTCTTGCTTCAGATGATGGCAGGGCAGGTTCAGTAGTTTTTGGTGGTGCTCCAGTCTTCTGTACGTGGTGCCTGTACGCCGAAAGTGTCCCGCAATTTTTCTGGCCACCGACAGCATCTCTTGCACGCCCCTGTCGTTTTTTAAAAAATTCTGCACCACCAAATTCAAGGTATGTGCAAAACATGGGACGTGCTGGAATTTGCCCATATTTAATGCACACACAATATTGCTGGCGTTGTCCGATGCCACAAATCCACAGGAGAGTCCAATTGGGGTAAGCCATTCCGCGATGATCTTCCTCAGTTGCCGTAAGAGGTTTTCAGCTGTGTGCGTATTCTGGAAAGCGGTGATACAAAGCGTAGCCTGCCTAGGAAAGAGTTGGCGTTTGCGAGATGCTGCTACTGGTGCCGCCGCTGCTGTTCTTGCGGCGGGAGTCCATACATCTACCCAGTGGGCTGTCACAGTCATATAGTCCTGACCCTGCCCTGCTCCACTTGTCCACATGTCCGTGGTTAAGTGGACATTGGGTACAACTGCATTTTTTAGGACACTGGTGAGTCTTTTTCTGACGTCCGTGTACATTCTCGGTATCGCCTGCCTAGAGAAGTGGAACCTAGATGGTATTTGGTAACGGGGGCACACTGCCTCAATAAATTGTCTAGTTCCCTGTGAACTAACGGCGGATACCGGACGCACGTCTAACACCAACATAGTTGTCAAGGACTCAGTTATCCGCTTTGCAGTAGGATGACTGCTGTGATATTTCATCTTCCTCGCAAAGGACTGTTGAACAGTCAATTGCTTACTGGAAGTAGTACAAGTGGGCTTACGACTTCCCCTCTGGGATGACCATCGACTCCCAGCGGCAACAACAGCAGCGCCAGCAGCAGTAGGCGTTACACGCAAGGATGCATCGGAGGAATCCCAGGCAGGAGAGGACTCGTCAGACTTGCCAGTGACATGGCCTGCAGGACTATTGGCATTCCTGGGGAAGGAGGAAATTGACACTGAGGGAGTTGGTGGGGTGGTTTGCGTGAGCTTGGTTACAAGAGGAAGGGATTTACTGGTCAGTGGACTGCTTCCGCTGTCACCCAAAGTTTTTGAACTTGTCACTGACTTATTATGAATGCGCTGCAGGTGACGTATAAGGGAGGATGTTCCGAGGTGGTTAACGTCCTTACCCCTACTTATTACAGCTTGACAAAGGGAACACACGGCTTGACACCTGTTGTCCGCATTTCTGGTGAAATACCTCCACACCGAAGAGCTGATTTTTTTGGTATTTTCACCTGGCATGTCAACGGCCATATTCCTCCCACGGACAACAGGTGTCTCCCCGGGTGCCTGACTTAAACAAACCACCTCACCATCAGAATCCTCCTGGTCAATTTCCTCCCCAGCGCCAGCAACACCCATATCCTCCTCATCCTGGTGTACTTCAACACTGACATCTTCAATCTGACTATCAGGAACTGGACTGCGGGTGCTCCTTCCAGCACTTGCAGGGGGCATGCAAATAGTGGAAGGCGCATGCTCTTCACGTCCAGTGTTGGGAAGGTCAGGCATCGCAAACGACACAATTGGACTCTCCTTGTGGATTTGGGATTTCAAAGAACGCACAGTTCTTTGCGGTGCTTTTGCCAGCTTGAGTCTTTTCAGTTTTCTAGCGAGAGGCTGAGTGCTTCCATCCTCATGTGAAGCTGAACCACTAGCCATGAACATAGGCCAGGGCCTCAGCCGTTCCTTGCCACTCCGTGTGGTAAATGGCATATTGGCAAGTTTACGCTTCTCCTCCGACAATTTTATTTTAGGTTTTGGAGTCCTTTTTTTTCTGATATTTGGTGTTTTGGATTTGACATGCTCTGTACTATGACATTGGGCATCGGCCTTGGCAGACGACGTTGCTGGCATTTCATCGTCTCGGCCATGACTAGTGGCAGCAGCTTCAGCACGAGGTGGAAGTGGATCTTGATCTTTCCCTAATTTTGGAACCTCAACTTTTTTGTTCTCCATATTTTATAGGCAGAACTAAAAGGCACCTCAGGTAAACAATGGAGATGGATGGATTGGATACTAGTATACAATTATGGACGGACTGCCACGGTTAGGTGGTATAAAAAAACCACGGTTAGGTGGTATATAATACAATTATGGATGGACGGACTGCCTGCCGACTGCCGACACAGAGGTAGCCACAGCCGTGAACTACCGCACTGTACACTGGTTGATAAAGAGATAGTAGTATACTCGTAACAACTAGTATGACACTATGACGGTATAAAGAATGAAAAAAAAACCACGGTTAGGTGGTATATATTATAATAATACAATTATGGATGGACGGACTGCCTGCCGAGTTCCGACACAGAGGTAGCCACAGCCGTGAACTACCGCACTGTACACTGGTTGATAAAGAGATAGTAGTATACTCGTAACAACTAGTATGACTGACTATGACGGTATAAAGAATGAAAAAAAAACCACGGTTAGGTGGTATATATTGTAATACAATTATGGATGGACGGACTGCCTGCCGAGTTCCGACACAGAGGTAGCCACAGCCGTGAACTACCGCACTGTACACTGGTTGATAAAGAGATAGTAGTATACTCGTAACAACTAGTATGACTGACTATGACGGTATAAAGAATGAAAAAAAAACCACGGTTAGGTGGTATATATTATAATACAATTATGGATGGACGGACTGCCTGCCGAGTTCCGACACAGAGGTAGCCACAGCCGTGAACTACCGCACTGTACACTGGTTGATAAAGAGATAGTAGTATACTCGTAACAACTAGTATGACTGACTATGACGGTATAAAGAATGAAAAAAAAACCACGGTTAGGTGGTATATATTATAATACAATTATGGATGGACGGACTGCCTGCCGACTGCCGACACAGAGGTAGCCACAGCCGTGAACTACCGCACTGTACACTGGTTGATAAAGAGATAGTAGTATACTCGTAACAACTAGTATGACACTATGACGGTATAAAGAATGAAAAAAAAACCACGGTTAGGTGGTATATATTATAATAATACAATTATGGATGGACGGACTGCCTGCCGAGTTCCGACACAGAGGTAGCCACAGCCGTGAACTACCGCACTGTACACTGGTTGATAAAGAGATAGTAGTATACTCGTAACAACTAGTATGACACTATGACGGTATAAAGAATGAAAAAAAAACCACGGTTAGGTGGTATATATTATAATACAATTATGGATGGACGGACTGCCTGCCGACTGCCGACACAGAGGTAGCCACAGCCGTGAACTACCGCACTGTACACTGGTTGATAAAGAGATAGTAGTATACTCGTAACAACTAGTATGACACTATGACGGTATAAAGAATGAAAAAAAAACCACGGTTAGGTGGTATATATTATAATACAATTATGGATGGACGGACTGCCTGCCGACTGCCGACACAGAGGTAGCCACAGCCGTGAACTACCGCACTGTACACTGGTTGATAAAGAGATAGTAGTATACTCGTAACAACTAGTATGACTATGACGACGGTATAAAGAAAGAAAAAAAAATACCACGGTTATTGGTATATAATTATACAATTATGGATGGACGGACTGCCTGCCGAGTGCCGACTGCCGACACAGAGGTAGCCACAGCCGTGAACTACCGCACTGTACTGTGTCTGCTGCTAATATAGACTGGTTGATAAAGAGATAGTATACAACAATATACTACTATACTGGTGGTCAGGCACTGGTCACCACTAGTCACACTGGCAGTGGCACTCCTGCAGCAAAAGTGTGCACTGTTTAATTTTAAATTAATATAATATTATGTACTCCTGGCTCCTGCTATAACAACCTGCAGTGCTCCCCAGTCTCCCCCACAATTATTATAAGCTTTTATACATTGATGTGCAGCACACTGGGCTGAGCTGAGTGCACACAGACTGAGTCACACTGTGTGACTGCTGTGTATCGTTTTTTTCAGGCAGAGAACGGATATAGCAGAGAACGGATATATTAAATAAAAGTTAACTTAACAACAACTGCACTGGTCACTGTGGTAAACTCTGTCTGCACAATCTCTCTCTCTCTCTCTCTCTCTCTTCTAATCTATTCTAATGGAGAGGACGCCAGCCACGTCCTCTCCCTATCAATCTCAATGCACGTGTGAAAATGGCGGCGACGCGCAGCTCCTTATATAGAATCCGAGTCTCGCGAGAATCCGACAGCGTCATGATGACGTTCGGGCGCGCTCGGGTTAACCGAGCAAGGCGGGAAGATCCGAGTCGCTCGGACCCGTAAAAAAAAAGTGAAGTTCGTGCGGGTTCGGATTCAAAGAAACCGAACCCGCTCATCTCTAAAAAAAGGCACTCAAAATGGACTTTAAAATAAAACTTATCTTATGGAAAATAATTTTGGCCCAGGACAGGTTCACGAACCCAGTTCCTGATGATGTCATATTTAATGAGAGGTTCAGGAACTCAGTTCCTGCTGAAAAATAGAACTGAGTGTAAAGAGATGCTGAGAGTTAGCTCTAGCACAGTCAAACACACGGCTGCACACCAGGGAAGAGCTTATAGCGGTATTTACATACAGTCGCAGATGCGGTATAAGATGCACATATGGACGACGCTGCATCCAACTCTATACTTCAGAATTATAACTTTTAGACTTTGAAGCACATGTCCATTTCTCATTACTAACTGTTCTCCTTTGAAATCTAGTGTAACATAATTCTGTACTGACAAACTCATCATCTGGCTCAGACAAATGTTTGTGTGGCTTTTAAATACTCATTTTATATTTTTCTAGAATTATATGAATTTGTAAATCTGCCAAAGTGTGCACATATCTAGGAGTCAGTATTAAAGCTGGACTTCCCCAGAAGTGGTGGGCATTTTTGTTAACCTTTATAACATTCCTGCAGAACGTAAGGAAGGTTGGGCGGGGGGGGGGGGGGGAAGGGGGTGAGCAGGAGGGCAAATGAGAACTTAAATTGTCCTCTCATGCACACTATCCTCCAATGTATCAAGCCTTGGAGAGAGATAACATGGAGAAGTTACACAGAGCAACCAATATGCTTCCAACTTTCAATTATCTAGCAGAAGCTCATTGGTTGCTTTGGGCACTTTATCTCTTTCAAAAGCTTGAAACATCTCCCCTTGGATGCAATGGGTGTGGTATGGTTTGCTGGCAGTAGGGGTACCGGCGATCAGCATACCGGCGCCGGAATCCCGACCGCCGGCATACCGACAGCTGGGCGAGTGCAAGTGAGCGCGCCACGCTATCTATTCTCCCTCCAGGGGGATTGTGGACCCCCAAGAGGGAGAAAAGATGTTGGTATGCCGGCGGTCGGGATTCCGGCGCCGGTGTGGTGGTCGCCGGGAGCCCGGCCGCCGGCAACCTGAATACCACCCCATGCAATGATAGGAAAACAGTACAGATCAGATCTCTACATTGAGATGTTCAATTACAATAATTGTTTCACGGCAAATGAGATTACAAATGAGAGTAAAATTGGCTTTACAATGGGAAAGGGCATAGAGAAAGAAGTAGATGATGACTTTGCTGGAGTATATGTAATACTTTTATCCTGAGGATTTAAACTTGACACCTATGTTCATCTGAATTGAGAGACAAAAGCGAGTCTCTGTATATAATAATAGACACAGCATATGGCTATATTGTTGAGACCTCTAGCTAATTAACTTATGATCTACCTCCATTAGGGATATATATAATGGACAAAACAAATGGTGGTGCAAAGTAAAAAAAAGGGTTAATATTGACACTCATTTTTCCCAGGTAATGATAAAAGAAAAATCAGCACTCACTTTTAGAGATGAAAAAACTATTATTTATTCTTCATAAAGATTCCACTACATTCTAATATACAGTTGCTCAGTCCATATCATGCTGTTTTGGTAACTTTGTAACCTCACAAATTGCCAGACATGCCTGGGAAAATCTAAAGGAGTGCAATTTGATAAAACAGAGTCGCTTTACAAACTACTGATTGTATTGGAGTCAAACTCGCCAGAAAATTGCTGGCATTTTTGAAATATTTTAAACACAACTCTGCAAATCACCATCTTGATTCTGTTTTAAATACAATTTGCCGGATTAATTTAGCTGCGATTTCATTAACTGTTCCCAAATATAACATAAAAAATATGGAAAAAACGTATTACTGATATAGGCACCAATTATATTGCACACTTGTGGTACTAGAAGTGGCGGCATGCACATGCTTCCGTCATTAATTACACCAGTTGAGCATGTATGCATTGTATTACTGACACAGGAGACAGTGTAATGCATTCATCCTCAACAGTACCAGAGTTCCACACCTCATTCACTGAAACTCTCTGTAGACACAACTTTCACAATAAAATCCATACAACTGTCATAGGGGCTAATTCAGACCTGATCGATGCTGTGCGTTTTCACACTGCAGCAATCAGGTCTGATCTGTGCATGCACCAGCGCCGCAGGCAGAGGCTGTCGTTGGGAAGGAGGGAGCGGGCCGGCGGTGTTTGGACGCCATTTAGACGCCGTTTAGGGGGTGCGGTCCAGTCAATGCAGGTGTGCCCCGACCATTGGGGGGGGCGGGCCCGGCGGCTACGTGACGTCAAATGCAGCCATTGCGACCCGGGCAGCAATGACTAGCGCCGCTGGCAGGGAGCTACTCTTCATGCGGGGGGGGGGGGGTAGGCGGGCCTGACATGCGGGGCATCCCCCCGCATGTCAGGGAAGCTGATCGTAGATGTGCTAAATTTAGCACATCTATGATCAGGTCTGAAATAGCCCCATAGTCTGTCGCTCCTCCTATCCTACGCCACTTTACGTAGCCTCACATTGACAAATTTAAAGCCACCCGCAGCTGCCATAAAGTTATGGCACAGGCCATAAACTAGGTCATACTGTATTTGCTAGTAATGCAGTACACTAGCAGTCCAATGAGTTTCTTTAGAAATGATGTTTGGCAAGGGATATTTATCCCACATATTGTCTATAGAATAAAGAAATGGATTCATTGATGTGGGCCAACTTACACAACCAGATAGTATCATCAGCATGGAGTGGACAATTTCACCACAGATAAGAAAAAAAGGTCATCAAAAGATGAAAAAAATGTAAATGTGTTTACTTTGATAAATGGTAATTCATAATGTAATAATGTAGCCAGAGGAAATAAAGTGTACAGTGCATAGACCCAAGTGCTGACAGACCCATTTCAGGTAATTGATACCCTTAATGTAGATATGACTCATTTTGCAATATAAGGTCTTGGGTGAGATTTATGAAATAATGGGAGAGATATAAAGTACCAACCAATCCGCTTCTGTAATTCCCCCACTCCAGTTACATATTGAATACATGCATATGGACAGCATAGAATTATATACTGCTCAAAAAAATAAAGGGAACACTTAAACAACACAATTTAAGTCCAAGTCAATCACACTTCTATGAAATCAAACTGTCCACTTAGGAAGCAACACTGATTGACAATCAATTTCACATGCTGTTGTGCAAATGGAATGGACAACAGGTGGAAATTATAGGCAATTAGCAAGACAACCCCAATAAAGGAGTTGTTCTGCAGGTGGTGACTACAGACCACTTCTCAGCTCCTATGCTTTCTGGCTGATGTTTTGGTCACTTTTGAAAGATGGCGGTGCTTTCACTCTAGTGGTAGCATGAGACGGAGTCTACAACCCACACAAGTGGCTCAGGTAGTGCAGCTCATCCAGGATGGCACATCAATGCGAGCTGTGGCAAGAAGGTTTGCTGTGTCTGTCAGCGTAGTGTCCAGAGCATGAAGGCGCTACCAGGAGACAGGCCAGTACATCAGGAGACGTGGAGGAGGCCGTAGGAGCGCAACAACCCAGCAGCAGGACCGCTACCTCCGCCTTTGAGCAAGGAGGAACAGGAGGAGCACTGCCAGAGCCCTGCAAAATTACCTCCAGCAAGCCACAAATGTGCATGTGTCTACTCAAACGATCAGAAACAGACTCCATGAGGGTGGTATGAGGGCCCGACGTCCACAGGTGGGGGTTGTGCTTACAGCCCAACACCGTGCAGGACGTTTGGTATTTGCCAGAGAACACCAAGATTGCCAAATTCGCCACTGGCGCCCTGTGCTCTTCACAGATGAAAGCAGGTTCTCACTGAGCACATGTGACAGACGTGACAGAGTCTGGAGACGCCAAGGAGAACGTTCTGCTGCCTGCAACATCCTCCAGCATGACCGATTTGGCAGTGGGTCAGTAATGGTGTGGGGTGGCATTTCTTTGGGGGGCCGCACAGCCCTCCATGTGCTCGCCAGAGGTAGCCTGACTGCCATTAGGTACCGAGATGAGATCCTCAGACCCCTTGTGAGACCATATGCTGGTGCGGTTGGCCCTGGGTTCCTCCTAATGCAAGACAATGCTAGACCTCATGTGGCTGGAGTGTGTCAGCAGTTCCTGCAAGACGAAGGCATTGATGCTATGGACTGGCCCGCCCGTTCCCCAGACCTGAATCCAATTGAGCACATCTGGGACATCATGTCTCGCTCCATCCACCAACGCCACGTTGCACCACAGACTGTCCAGGAGTTGGCGGATGCTTTAGTCCAGGTCTGGGAGGAAATCCCTCAGGAGACCATCCACCACCTCATCAGGAGCATGCCTAGGCGTTGTAGGGAGGTCATACAGGCACGTGGAGGCCACACACACTACTGAGCCTCATTTTGACTTGTTTTAAGGACATTACATCAAAGTTGGATCAGCCTGTTGTGTGTTTTTCCACTTTAATTTTGAGTGTGACTCCAAATCCAGACCTCCATGGGTTAATAAATTTGATTTCCATTGATAATTTTTGTGTGATTTTGTTGTCAGCACATTCAACTATGCAAAGAACAAAGTATTTTAATACAAATATTTCATTCATTCAGATCTAGGATGTGTTATTTTAGTGTTCCCTTTATTTTTTTGAGCAGTGTATATAAAGGGACTGATTCAGAGTTGGAAGCACTGCAAAATAAGGTGAAATTTGCGCCTTGGCAAAACCATGCTGCACAACTGGTGGGAGAGATTTAGAGTTGGGAGGGACATGTCCTAGCTGAACTGTAAATTGCAGTGTAAAAATAAAGGCAGTATGTGTGGACTACTTGCCAAAGCAGGCAGTATTTTCACCATTGCATTGCAAGACGGCTTTGATATGTATAAAGTTGCTTCTGTTTTTTTGCATTGCGTCCAACTCTAGGTCAGACTCTGTGGGGTAAATTTACTAAAGTGGGAGGTTTTTTTTTTTTTTAGAACTGGTGATGTTGCCCATAGCAACCAATCAGATTCTACCTAACATTATCTAACTTCTGCTAGAAGATAATAGATAGAACCTAATTTGTTGCTATGGGCAACATCTAGTGTTACCACCTCATCCCTTTAAATCTGGACACATATTAATTACACAGGTTCTGTGGCTGATTAAAACCAGGTGAAATGGAGTTTTGAAGTCAGCCAGCCAGCCACAGAACCTGTGTGATTAATATGTGTACAGAATTAAAGGGATGAGGTGGTAACACTTAGCAACATCACCCATTCTAAATAACTCCCACGTTAGTAAATTTACCCAGTATGTCCAGAGACAGAACTGCAGTTGTATTATAGGGCTTAACTGTCCCCTGACATCAATTGGTCATGGAGAAGGGGTGGGGCTGCCATCAGTGGCAAGTGCAGAGATGACCAGAGGATCCTGAGGTCGCTCCTATAAATTGCGCAGATTGCAGGGTCATGCCTGGAGTGTCCAAAGGAAGCCCCAGCGGCACTGCAGTAGCAATACTGGCTGCAGAGTGCCATTCCAGAACCCTGCTAACTAGAAGCAAGGACCGTGGGGCAGCATCGATGCTACCCACAGAACCCTGCGTTCTGCAGCAGCACTGGTCGCACACACCCAGTTACGGCCCTGTGGAATTTAAAAATAAACTTTTAATGGAGTCTTTGTGATACTACTTAAGTTATAATTTTTTATAATCCTCTGAAAGATCTCTGAAGTACATGCCATGTCTGTAATCACCAACTGCAAGGAGTCAAGTAAAGCACCTTTAATCATCATTTGTCTATAACAAGCTAGCACTGAAACTTCAATCACCAACTTATACCCCTTTCCCACCAAACTTATAACCTGGGTTATATCCGGGGTAACTCTGGTCCAAGTTTGATATGAAAGGGTCTACACGGGTCGTGTTACCCGGGAATCGGACCAGGGGTTGAACCCGGCACTAGCGCTGATAGCCTGCAGTGTGAACGGTGTGACCTGGGTCACACTAGAAGCATATGGATAGTGGGATCTACAAGTACTGGCAGAGGGTAGACCCGGCAGTAACCTGGGTCCAGCCTGCAGTGTGAACGGGGTTTCAAGCCACTGTGACACGACTTGAAACCGTGTTCAGTAACCTGGGATGGACCCAGCATTACTGGAGCAAGAAAACAGAGCTGTACCTGGAAAAAAAAAACAGCCGCCTAAAATCAGGAATCTGTATCCATGTATCCCCACAAATGGTTACAGTAGTCATTCCTCTACCTTATTATTATTACGATTATCACGGGTGTGGATTATAACATCTACACTAAAAAGGTCTGCAGTCAATAGGTCTACCACTAGTGGTCGACATGCATTAGGTCGACAGGGTCATCAGGTTGACATAAAAATGGTAGACACAAAAAGGTAGACAGAAATTTTTGGGGGGTATTTTGTCACTTTTCTGCCACAAACAAGCCCCATCAGTGTACCACGTCCCCTCGCTTCACTCGCCATGCTTTGGGCAAGGTGCCTCGCTCTGCTACCACTGCACTCAGCACAGGTAACCATTCACTATCATAGTCTACATGGATGATAAAGTATGAAAAAGCTGAAAATAAAAATTTGTGTTGATCATATGTGTGTGTCGACCATTGTCATCTCGACCTTTTGAATATGTTGTCCCTTTGAACTGCCTGCCTTTTAAATGTCGACCTTTTGACCCTGTCGACCTTTTGAACCTATCGACTTAATGAATGTCGACCATTAATGGTCGACCTATTGACTGTAGACCTTTTAGTGTAGATCTATAGACTAGATACTGAATACCATACCTCCTGTGTGTTACAATTGTAAGCTCATTTGGGCAAGGTCATCTTTTCCTATACCATCAATATAGAGATAATATATGTTTAAAAGATTACCTGTATATTAAACAATTAAAACAGTTTAGGTTATACGTTAATTAACATCTAATTAGGTACGTTCCATTGAACATGCAGCACCAGTGTTCAATACATGACATGATATAATAAAATAAAGAATTGTTACTAATTTCTTTATCTGCAAAGAAGACGATTATCTGCATGTGGGTTTTCCTAACAACAACAACAACAACAACAACAACAACAAAACCACACACAAAACAAATCCTTCCTGTAACAGAGCAGTCAAAAATGCATGTGCTTTATAACTGCCAATATTGGCTGAAGATTTCCCCGGATACACATTATGCAATTATTTGCTGATAAGCTGATAATTGGCTAATCAGCCCAATAATTGGATACTGTATATGCAGGAACATTCGTGCTCCTGCAAGGGCCAGATCATCACACACACTATCTGGTTCCCAACCTCCCAATCCTATTGCAGAGATCTGAAGCAAGTGCACACTGAGCTTGAAATAGTTCAGTGTGTACGGGTGCCCACCGATCAGATATTTGTCGGATCAGACATTTCATCAGATCAGTAGAATTTATATGCTAGTGGACACCGATGTCACATAACATTTAACAGTCCAAATGATTTACTCCATGCTACATTCTGTGCCAAAGTCTACACATCATAAACACTTCAACATAGTTATCAGGATACAGCTACATGAAGTACAAAATAAATAACCAAAAGGAGAATGTTTCACTATAGACATTAGACTTATTGCCAAATATGCTGTAGGTCTGAATATTAGACTTGGAAAGAGGTGTAGTTCTGCATATTATACTGGGCACCAACATGGCAATGCAAAGTAGCCTTGGTACCAGACATGGCATCAGAAATGGCTGCACATGTACTTGGCGTCAAATAAAATTCTGCATGTCACACTGGGCATTAGGTATGACACTATATATTAGACTTTGCAGTGGGGATCATCAGATAAGGCTCTGCCTACTGAACTGGACCTTAAACATGATATGCATATTATAATGGGCACCACACATTGTTCGTCATTTTAGGCTTGAAAACAAATATGCCTATGTATAGTGACAAGGGATGTGGTTTTGTATATCAGACTTGTCCCCAGATATAGCTACATTTATTAGATATGGTACCATAACTAGCTTTATGAATCAGCCTTGGCATTTGATATGGCTCTATAAATTCTCCTTGCCACATTATGGGGCTCCTGTCCCTGGATATGATTTTTAATACATTTGGGTGAAGCTTAATTTGATATTGCCATGAATAACAGCGATTAGAAATTAAAATTATCGGGTCTAAGCCACAATAATTAATAAATATGCCCAGTCAAAGGAAAAGTGGAGGTGTTGTCAATAGCAAATGAAATTCTGCATATTACATTGGGCCCCAGGTGTGACTCTATGTATTAGACTCTGCATGTTACATTGGGCCCGTGGCGTGACTCTATGTATTAGAATCTGCATGTTACATTGGGACCCTGGTCAGGGCCGTCTTTTCCAAGGGTCCCATTTTTCCAGGGGTACCAAATTTTTGAAAATCAGCCCTGGGGAACCTGAGATATCAGACTTCTAAGCAGTGGTCCCGATCCAAGCCTGTTACTTGCTCTTCCCAGCCAGAAATCTCAGGTTCTGTCTGATTTAGAGTTTTTTTGAGGGTATAATCCAAAAGCTGTGACTCTCCCCTTTCAGTGGACACTGGCAGCTTGTCTCTATTATGCCCAGAACCAGAGATATCAGCCTTTAAGCAGCTGGTCCCTGCTTCCTGCTCCACACGCCAGGTATGCAGTTTTATATATTCGTTGGTGGATTGCTCTGGCTCCTGAACTCTGATCCCTTAGTCCCCAGTACCTCCTGAATGGTGGGAGTCTTTAGTGTTTTTTCCCAATGAAAGCTAAGAAATCTATGTCCAGGAACTGGAGATATCTGCAGTCAAGCAAGCTGCCCTCTCACCAGAAAATGATGAATATTAAGCCGACTTCACTATCCACCCCTCCCCTGTGTATTAAACCCTGCCCTACCACCGTGTAAGTCATGTACCAGGGTCCCTTCATTCAACCCAATGCCCCTTCTACAGTTTTGTGTTGTCCCTCCCAGCCCATCTCCCACCATCTGTACAGTAAAGGAGCAATTGGCAAAAATTACTGCTCCAGGTCCTACATGCTGAGTGGAAGACAGAACACCCCCTACCGCCTGCGGGACATCACAGCTGCTGCTGATAGCACCTCCCACCCCTACCACTGGAGGATGGATAGGAACCCCAGCGCATTGCTTTGCCCAGGGGCCTACACTGTTAAGTTGGCCCTGCCCCAGGTGTGACTCTATGTATTAGACTTTGCATGTTACTTTTGGCCCCAGGTGTGACTAGATGTATTAGACTTTGCATGTTATTTTGGGCCCCAGGTGTGACTCTACGTATTAGACTCTGCATGTTACATTGGGCCCCAGGTGTGACTAGATGTATTAGACTTTGCATGTTACATTGGCCTCCAGGTGTGAATCTACGTATTAGACTCTGGCTTAGACCCCAGATATAGCTCTGCATATGATATTTGGCACCACACATCATTATGCAAGTTAGACTTGGAAACAAATGTGGCTAGGGATTACTGATGTGGTTCTGTATATTAGACTTGTCCACACATGACTACATTTAATAGACATGTCATGATAAATGGTTCTGTAAATTAAATTTAGAACTTGTTATGGCTCTGTAAATAATACTCAGCAACAGGTATGGTTCAGCTTGTCACACTTGGAGATGTAATGACTGAATATATTATATTCTGCCCCATTATCTGCAGCAATTGTTTCCCTTTTTTAATGCAGCAATAATGTCACTTCTCCTGCTTCAGTGAAGGAGAGGATCAGGATGTACTTTACAAAATGGTCAATACAATGGAAGGTTTATAGAACGTTGCTGTATACTGTTGCTAACAATATGGTCCATCAAACATGTGCCTGAATTCGGGTGGAGTATGGTATGCCGGCGGACGGGCTCCCGGTGACCAGCATACCGGCGCCGGGAGCCCGACCGCCGGCATACCGACAGCGTGGTGAGCGCAAATGAGCCCCTTGCGGGCTCGCTGCACTCGCCACGCTGCGGACACGGTGGCGCGCTACGCATGCCAGGCTATTTATTCTCCCTCCAGGGGGGTCGTGGACCCCCATGAGGGAGAATATCTGTCGGTATGCCGGGTGTCGGGATTCTGGCGCCGGTATACTGTGCGCCGGGATCCCGACATTCGGCAACCTGAAGACCACCCCCTGAATTCTGCCATGTTACATGGCTGTCAGAGAGCAATGTTAAATGACACTGGAGTCTAGATCACCATGATTTGTATCTAGGGCCTTATATTGCTGGATGAGAACATTCTACTTAATACAATTAAATTATGTCATTTTTATATCAATATAACATCTTAATGAGACCACAGGCAATACTCTCGAGGACCAAGTGCCAATACTATGACACAAATATTGCATTCTGTTCTATTCTGTCACTTAGGGTGGTATTCAATTCTTTTCACCCCCTTCCACACCTGTTCTGTTTCTGCTAACGGGTGTGGTGTCATCATTTCAGTTTGCTACCCCTGGGGTAGCGAGACGCCCTAACCCTTTACGTAGCTAAACCTGATTACTATGGGTGCGATATGCGCGATAACGGGTATCACTTTAGAAAGGAGATTGGGCGCGATATATCATTTGAATACCACCCTTAGGGGTACATTTACTAAGCAGTGATAAGAGCAGAGAAGTGAGCCAGTGGAGAAGTTGCCCATGGCAACCAATCAGCACTGAAGTAACATCTATAATTTGCATACTATAAAATGATACAGAGCTGCTGATTGGTTGATGGGGAAATTTCTCCACTGGCTCACTTCCCGCTGTTATCACTGCTTAGTAAATGTACCCGTTAGTCACATGTCAAATGTATCTATATATGTGTCGCCAAAATGTAATCAGGGACATTTCATTTTTTTTGCTTCGGCACAAATAGACAGCAGTACGGTGACTATTGGCGTGATCATACATTATTCCTCTTTTCATCACTGACAAGGTATTGCAGCTTGTAGAGAACATGCACAACAAGTAGTTTACTGTTATTACTGCCTTATGGCCTAATTCACCGTGGCTTGTAGATGTACAAAAAATTGCGCACCTACAACCCTTTACTCTGACATACAGGGGGCGCCCAGCACAGGGCAAGTCCGCCCCGCATGCCGGGTCCTGCCCCACCCCTCCAACACAAACATGCGAGCGCATCGCAAGACGGTGATGCTTTAATATGTTTAGAGTTGCCCTCTGCCTGTGCAGCCTAGCTGCTAAGGCAGTCAGTGGGCCACCATGTTTCGGGTCACAGCGGGTGTGTGTGACAGCACGCAGCTGCCGCGGCACGCCCTGCAAACAGTCTAGACGTGCCTGCGTTGTCCTAAAATGCCACTGCGCTGCCCCCTCCCGCCCCATGAACGCCTCTGCCTGTCAATCAGGCAGAGGTGTTCGCACATGGGAGATGCCGTCACATCTCTTTTGCGCACTCGCAGTGCGGCTTCTGGGCGTGCACACACTGCAGAAAGATTCAGCATGTGAACACATTTGTAGCTGCGTTCCACGCTGAATTGGGCCCTTAGTTAAGCTTTTAATTGTTATATTGTAGCAGGGATCAGAAGTGGCTAATTTACTGTGCATAAGACAAAAGCGTTACTTATGAAGCGTACTGCAACAACATTCATAACTTCATTCCCTCATACCTCCATTGCAGATACAGCAAGGCTTGTCGCTCAGTATAAATGCCAAAAATAATCCACCAAATTCTTCATTCTGGGAATAAAATACAAATTTTTCACACATATAAAAACAGATTATCCAATGATCAGATGCAAACATTTAATATAATGACAACATTTCCCAGGCATCTTTCCCAGGCCTATACACGGCCTCAACCACTCGTATTTATCTAAATGACTAAAGTAGCTACCCAGATATGAAGCAATATTACCATTACTGTATATCCCACAGAGACACATACAGATTTACCCAGTAACATGTCTCCGACAAACACATATTGTCATTTATAATTGGATATCACTGATTCCCAGATCCCAGGCATGTACATGTCAGCCACCTCAGATTCCTGCTTTTATAATCAGTGCGTATCCATAGTACACAGTGGATGTCTGAGAGTCTCCCACCTACAGCTACCCCCCTTCACAAACATGTAAACACACAATTATTCCTCTGTAATCCTGTCTCTGTTCTGCTGCTCCATAACCCAGCATCATCCGCTCTTATTCCTGAATATATTACAGGCCCTTTCCTCACCTCTCGATTTCTTTGTTTAATGGCAAAATAAATCGGTTCTTTGCAAGCGTCACCAAGACCACCCACTTCCATCATATGCAGAACCCATCAATTCCCATCACTTTCTCCCAATTCTTTGTTTACATCTGATACACTCAGAACATTGTATCTCCAAACAGAATTGTACAGAATTTTTTTCTCCCTTAAAATTTGCTTGTGGCTGAGCCGGAAACAATCTCATTCCTAATATGGAACACAAAAAGAGCTGGAACAATATAGGAATGACCCACACACCCTCTAATGACCTAAGCCTTTGCTTTCACACTGGGAATGTAAAAAGAATTCACCTGATTCTCACTCACCTGCTATGATGCAGAAAACAGGAGGATGCTGAGAGCTGTGGTATTCTCAGCTGCCTCCATGAATCCTTCCTCTCTACAGTATCTCTCCTCCACCCATCTCACCTCCCCCTCCCTGTGTATCTCAAGCCCTCCTCTCCCCTGACTACATTCCTCCTCCTTTCTCACTGCTATACTGTACTATTCCATCATCTCTCAGCCTGCCTGCCTCCATGTCTCCCCACTTACCACTGTGTCTGCTGCCTCTCTGTCTATAAGGCAACCTGCATCTCAAATTCCTTAGCTTACCTACTTTCATGATTGGACCCTATATTTTGTATTGTTCAGTGTTACTGACCAATACTGTATTGTACAGACTGATCACATCCACTTAAAATGTCTCTCGCTCTTCTGTTCCAGGTTCTCCTTTGTTTTAATGTAATTAACCACTTAGCGATTTTTCCCTTCAAAACTGTTCATAACATTGTTTATTTTTATTTTTTAAATAATTCGATATAGTTTAAAAGGTATTTTATTTTTTGATATTTAAATAATATATTATGCACATCTGCAGAACGGATCTCCTTGTCAAAAACTGGGGGACAAAGTGGGGCGGCACGGTCACATGTGATCTGACCATGACAGTTAAGTGGTTAAAAGTGGCCAATGAGGCAAACACAGTTGATATTTCACTTTGATCGTAATACAGAATTGCTCAGCAATTTGTACTTATACCCCCATTTATCAAAGTGGTTTTCATGGGTAAACTCGTTCTCAGTGATATTTCAGCTTTTTCGTCATCATACCTAAACAGCTCTGGTTTACGGCAGTGCTATACATACTAGAGATGTGCACCGGAAATTTTTCGGGTTTTGTGTTTTGGTTTTGGGTTCGGTTCCGCGGCCGTGTTTTGGGTTCGAACGCGTTTTGGCAAAACCTCACCGAATTTTTTTTGTCGGATTCGGATGTGTTTTGGATTCGGGTGTTTTTTTTAAAAAACCCTAAAAAACAGCTTAAAATCATAGAATTTGGGGGTCATTTTGATCCCAAAGTATTATTAACCTCAATAACCATAATTTCACTCATTTTCAGTCTATTCTGAACACCTCACAATATTATTTTTAGTCCTAAAATTTGCACCGAGGTCGCTGGATGACTAAGCTCAGCGACCCAAGTGGCCGACACAAACACCTGGCCCATCTAGGAGTGGCACTGCAGTGTCAGGCAGGATGGCCCTTCCAAAAAACACTCCCCAAACAGCACATGACGCAAAGAAAAAAAGAGGCGCAATGAGGTAGCTGTGTGACTAAGCTCAGCGACCCAAGTGGCCGACACAAACACCTGGCCCATCTAGGAGTGGCACTGCAGTGTCACGCAGGATGGCCCTTCCAAAAAACACTCCCCAAACAGCACATGACGCAAAGAAAAAAAGAGGCGCAATGAGGTAGCTGTGTGACTAAGCTCAGCGACCCTAGTGGCCGACACAAACACCTGGCCCATCTAGGAGTGGCACTGCAGTGTCACGCAGGATGGCCCTTCCAAAAAACACTCCCCAAACAGCACATGACGCAAAGAAAAATGAAAGAAAAAAGAGGTGCAAGATGGAATTGTCCTTGGGCCCTCCCACCCACCCTTATGTTGTATAAACAGGAAATGCGCACTTTAACCAACCCATCATTTCAGTGACAGGGTCTGCCACACGACTGTGACTGAAATGACGGGTTGGTTTGGACCCCCACCAAAAAAGAAGCAATTAATCTCTCCTTGCACAAACTGGCTCTACAGAGGCAAGATGTCCACCTCATCATCATCCTCCGATTCATCACCGTGTACATCCCCCTCCTCACAGATTATCAATTCGTCCCCACTGGAATCCACCATCACAGCTCCCTGTGTACTTTGTGGAGGCAATTGCTGCTGGTGAATGTCTTCATGGAGGAATTGATTATAATTCATTTTAATGAACATCATCTTCTCCACATTTTCTGGAAGTAACCTCGTACGCCGATTGCTGACAAGGTGAGCGGCGGCACTAAACACTCTTTCGGAGTACACACTTGTGGGAGGGCAAGTTTGTGCAAGGGCCTCCAAATTGCCTCTTTTTCCTGCCAGTATACGTACGGACTGTCTGACGTGCCTACTTGGATGCGGTCACTCATATAATCCTCCACCATTCTTTCAATGGGGAGAGAATCATATGCAGTGACAGTAGACGACATGTCCGTAATCGTTGGCAGGTCCTTCAGTCCGAACCAGATGTCAGCATCACCGCCAGCGGGTGGGCTCGGAATTCTGAGCCTTTTCCTTGCACCCCCAGTTGCAGGAGAATGTGAATGTCTTACATTTTAATAGGATCCTAGTGTTGAGCACTGTCTATCTATATTAGGGAGAGCTTTATGCAAATTTCTATGAATATTAAGTCCTAATGGGGGGTTTATGCAGATTAGTGCCCCTTTATGAATTCTGGGTAATGCTTGGCAATCGACCATTATTCATTCAAAATCATTGATGGTCTATGACCGATGTTGAATTCTTTTACCATTGATAGAGAAGAACCAAATGGTTTCCCGCCATCGATTGTTCAGTGCTACTGATTTTATTCCCCCTCATAGTGTTAGGGCACAGAGCTTAGAAACCTCACCGGGCTCCGAGTAGCATGCAATTCATTTTACAGTAATGTATGGGTCACCATCCATGGTTATCTTACAGATGCTTTTGTACCATCAAGGGATGACCCACTAACGGCCATCCCTGGTTCTGCTGTTAGCCAAAGACTGACTCTGCATTGGCTGGCTATTGATGGTCAACAACCAATAGTAGATGGTTGTGTCATTGAGAGTGGAGACCCAATGCTTTTCCACTTTGTGATTGGACACAGCCCAGCACCCTAGTTATGACTGGTCCACAGTCACCTATTTAATACAGCAGTCATTTCTCTGCTGTTTATTGTTTTATGCTATTGAGAGTGGAGTACCAATGTTTTATTCAACAACTATGGTACAAAGAGCCACTCTTTGTTTATCTATTTTTACAACCATTGCTGGGACTATCTACAGGTTTCCTGTAAACAGTCTTTTTTTTTTTTTTTTTTTTTTAACCATTCAGGTTAGATTTCAGGCAACACTACTATCAAAAGACAGTCACTTCGCCCAAGCCTTGAAATCTGCTCATCATCTGGTTAATAGTCACAAAAAGATATATACGACATAAACATGCAAAGTTGCTTTAGACATTGTTACATATCACAAATCATGATCTCACAACAAAAAAGAACTATACAACTACATAAACCCCCAAAGAAACCCTCCATAATCAATAACTAACCACATGCTTCCACTTCTTAGTCTTCCAATACCCCTCTGCATCCGAGCATCCTCCACCAGTTTTACAATCATACAAATAACACACATACAACTTACCAAGCACCATTCTAACACAATCACTCACGGCCAAATCCTCTCTCTTATACACACATAAATTCCTAGCATCCCACAACACCTCTTTCACACATGCCATAATTAACCATAACAATCTCGCTTGCACTCTACCACTCGCACCTAGTCCAAACATAACAACCTTCCAAGTCATCATATCAATACCTGCCACTTCCTTACACACACCACCCACTCCCTTCCATACTTTTCTAGCAAACTTACAATTCCAAAATAAATGCAAAATAGACTCAATCCCACCACACCCCTCTCTCGGACACATTTCCACCCGCACCAAATCACGCTTCTTCAGCACCTCACGCACTGGCAAAATCCCATGCATCCCCATCCACACAATGTCTCTTTGCCGATTAGTCATACCTTTCACACTCATATTCTTCCATACCTCAGTCACCTCCACAACATTCAGACAATCAATATTACACATACTCTCTCTATCTTTCAACATCTTCAACACTTTCTGTTTCTCCTTAAAATCAATCATCCTCAGCCCACTCAAACCAAACTTCCTAATAAACTTCTCAATCACACAATACCAACCAGGGCAAACAGAAGCCACAGGCCTCCTCAAATCTCTCTTACACCAACCCAAACCACACAACATCCATCCAGCCATATACCTCATCATACAAGCAGCTTTATTGTCACTCTCAAACATCCTAATCACAGACACAATGCCATTCACCCCCAAAAATACTTCAATATTTGGAAAATCAATCCCACCCTTACCTCTAGTTTTCATCACATTCTCTCTCTTCATCCTCTCCATCTTACATCCCCAAACAAACAAAAACAGCAATCTATTAATCTTCTGCAGATTCCTTGCACTTATTGGAAAAACACAAGACACAAACAATAACAATGGTAAAATCACACTTTTAATCACCAACACCTTTCCCGTCGTAGACAACTCACGCAGCTTCCAAAAATTCAATTTCCTAACAATCTTTTCCCCACACTCATCCCAACTCTCTCTTCCTTTCAAATCATCCTCAAACTTAACCCCAAGCACTCTCAATCCCCCTTCCACACACTCCACACCCTCTATCTTAACACTACTATCTCCGAAACATTTAAATTTACTCTTATCCCAATTAACCTTAAACGCAGATGCACTACAAAAGAAACCAATCAACAATTTAGCTCTAGACAAAGCCGCAACATTCTCACACACAAGCGTTACATCATCCATGTATCCCATCACTTTAAAAACCTTACCCCCACTCCCAGGAATTAAAAAACCCCTCACCACCTTATCCCTCACAATCATCCTCAACAAAGGCTCAATCACACATATAAATAACACAGGAGACAACGGACACCCTTGCCTAACACCCGATTCAACTGTAACCCTTCCACTCACATTACCATTCACTAACACACTGCTACCAGCACCCGCATACAAACTTCTAATCCTCTCCACAAACATACCAGGAAAACCCATTCTCACCAACACATTAAACATAAATTCATGCGACACCCTATCATACGCTTTTTCAAAATCTAATGCTAACACCATACATCTGTTCTTTCTCCTCATACAATCCTCAATCACATCCCTTAATAACACCAAATTATCTCCTATTCTCCTCCCAGGCACAGCACACACTTGTTCCTCACCCACCACCTGATCCACAACATTCCTCATTCTATTCGCAATCACCTTCGCATACAACTTATAGTCCACATTCAACAACGTTATTGGCCTCCAATTGCCCAATCTCTTCCTATCACCCTTTTTATGAATTAACACAACCAATCCTTCACACATAGACCCACTCACACAACCATTCTCCCACATATACCTATAAACCTGCATAAGATCCTCCTGAATTACATCCCAAAAAGCAACATAGAATTCCACAGACAAACCATCCATCCCAGGAGTTTTATTCCTCCCAGCAGACATCAGAACCTTTCTCACCTCTTCCATACTAACATCACACATCAAACAATCCTTCTCATCCTCTCTAACCTTATCACTCAGAACACTTAACACTTCACTCACCATACTATTATCACATTCTCTCCTCTTATACAATTCTCTGTAAAATTCCTCAACTACACCCATCATATCATTACCACTCACCTCTCTTTCATCTTTACCAATCACACTTTTCATATCTTTCCCACCCTGACACACTTTCTTAAAGAAAAACCTTGAACACGTCTCATCCTTCTCCATCTTTTCAACTTTTGCTCTAAACACAAATTCTCTCCCTCTTGCATACATATGTTTCTTCCTAACTTCCCTTTCATGCCTAATTTCATCACACACATCCATCCCCAAATCCCTCAAACGATACAAATACTGCAACCTCTTGTTAGCATCCTCATACTCTCTCCTTTTCTTCTGAGCCAATCTACATCCCCATTTCTTGAAAAAAACTTTCACTCTTTCTTTCACCCAGTCCCACCAACACAAAATATTCTCAAACTCGCTCTTCCTACACACACACCTCTCATACATACTCTTAAAACTCTTTCTCACATCCTCATCTTCCAACAATTTACTATTCAACTTCCATACCCCACGCCCATACCTCACATCCGACTTCCCTTCCACAATGAATTGAACATATTCATGGTCTGAGAACCCAACTTTCCTTTGTTTATACCCACTCCCTCCCAAACCCTTCGAAATAAAAAAATAATCTATCCTAGAGCTAGACCTCCCACTATCCGCCCAGTACGTTACTGGCGGCGGTCTTATCTTACATAAATCAACGACATCCGTCAACACAAAATCATCAATCATCTGCTTTAACATATTCCCCGTAACGTCAGTTTGAGTCACCCCAACCCCAAAACCTATACCCTTATTAATAACACAATTAAAGTCCCCAACTAAGATAATAGGAATCCTTCCTGGAATAAAAAACTTAATCTTCTCAAAAAAGACCTTTCGATCTTTTTTAACAGCTGGAGCATATATGTTCATTAATCTGAACCTCCATCCCCTATAAATCAAAAATAACAAAATGCAGCGCCCCGCTTCTATTTCCACAACTTTCTCTACCGCTACCTCCCTATTCCTAATCAAAACACCCACCCCATCACTTTTATTACACCTAGACCCAGACCAAACACAATTTTCAAAATTACCCTCCTTTTTCCTTAAAGATCCCTCAAAACCACCCTCCTGCAAACAAATAATATCATCCCCATAGGACCATAACTCATCCAGCACAGCAGATCTTCTAGCCGCACTTTTAATAGGTCTGGAATTTGTAGACCCTATAGCCAATGTGTGGTTGGCTGAAGGAAAAAAACCAGGAGGCATACTTAATCCTGAATCTTAGAGTTCCCTTCATCCAGGACCACCGGATTGGGATACCTCCATCACATCTTTGCCTCCTCCACCTCCTCTTCCTACCCCTAAAAAAGACCCCTCCGGCTGTATTCCAGAATTGGAACTGGTACTCAGGTCCATAGCAAAATCCTCCTTTACGGAATTAGGCTCAGAAGCAGCCATACGTGGCTTCTTTTTGCAAGAACCCGCACCCTCCTGCTCCTCATTCTTGCGCACCAGTTGAGACTCCTCAGAATCAGACAAATTCTCCCTATTCCATCCATAGGCTTCAGATGCTGACTCCGACATAATTTCAGGACTTGCTATTCTCAGCACCCTGCCACTCAAACGCAGGCTGCCAGAGCTGCTGTTAGTGTCCTCATCCCGGATAATGTTCACAATGGGACTCTCACTCGCAGCCGCTGCGCTCACACACAGATCTTCAGCTCTCCCACCCGCCGTGCTCACAGCCGCCGGCGGGCTTTCAAACACCGCCACCCGTACAGACACTTGCGGCTGTTTGCTCTCCACATGCAGCGTCTCCTCTCTGCTCCGGATCTGCGCTCCATTACAGTGCTCCTGTGCACCTGACACAGAAAGAGCACCTGGCGCATTGACGAGCCCCAGGGCAGCCGCAGGCACATCGCTCTTCTGTGCTCCATACTGCGCCTGATACTCTGCCGACCCCGGGCAATTCCTACAGGTGTGTCCCGCTAGCCCACATAGGTCACAGGTTCTGGGCTCAGGACAATCTCCAGCCATATGTCCCTCTTTTTTACAGTTCCTGCAGCAAGAGAATTTCTTTTTGCAATCCTCCTGCTTGTGGCCATAGTCAAAGCACTTTCTGCAATACAGGGGTTGCTCCGGATAGAACAGAAAGCCTCTGCTCCCATCCACAGTGAAATTGGCAGGAGGGTGCATGATACCCCCAATCCCCTTCTCATACCTCTTAAAACGCACAAAGAATTTCACTTTGCCATTAAAGACACCAAGCACATTGTTCAGCCTGAAACCCCCCCTAACGTGAGTACAATATCTGTACAGGAATCTCTCAATAAGCTGGATCTCTTGAAAGGGGTTATAGAGATGCACAGTCACAGGAACCTCCCTATAAGAAAACAAGGGAGTGACCTTGATTCCCTCCAATTCTGGAGTTCCCGCTTTTTCTCTTAGCTTCTCAAACACTCTAATACAGGCATCATAATCTCGAAAGGAAACATCATACAAGCCTTGCCTGGGAAAGTCCTGGATGCAGAAAACTTCAGACTTGATGTCCACGCCAATCAAATCAGCCAAGAGGTCCTGTCTAACTTCCTTCAGATGAATGGCCTCCCTCATCTCAGCAACAACCTCCAAACGAATGGTGTTCTTCAATCCTTGAACTGCCATATTGCAGAAAAACAGACGTGCTGATCCCTTCTTTTCAGTTAGGGGCCCTGGAAAAGGACCCCCACCACCAAACTCGGTCTCAGCCAAAAGGCCAGCAAAGTTAACCAACAAAGGTCAACACACAAACCTCTAGCTTGTCTTACATTTTAATAGGATCCTAGTGTTGAGCACTGTCTATCTATATTAGGGAGAGCTTTATGCAAATTTCTATGAATATTAAGTCCTAATGGGGGGTTTATGCAGATTAGTGCCCCTTTATGAATTCTGGGTAATGCTTGGCAATCGACCATTATTCATTCAAAATCATTGATGGTCTATGACCGATGTTGAATTCTTTTACCATTGATAGAGAAGAACCAAATGGTTTCCCGCCATCGATTGTTCAGTGCTACTGATTTTATTCCCCCTCATAGTGTTAGGGCACAGAGCTTAGAAACCTCACCGGGCTCCGAGTAGCATGCAATTCATTTTACAGTAATGTATGGGTCACCATCCATGGTTATCTTACAGATGCTTTTGTACCATCAAGGGATGACCCACTAACGGCCATCCCTGGTTCTGCTGTTAGCCAAAGACTGACTCTGCATTGGCTGGCTATTGATGGTCAACAACCAATAGTAGATGGTTGTGTCATTGAGAGTGGAGACCCAATGCTTTTCCACTTTGTGATTGGACACAGCCCAGCACCCTAGTTATGACTGGTCCACAGTCACCTATTTAATACAGCAGTCATTTCTCTGCTGTTTATTGTTTTATGCTATTGAGAGTGGAGTACCAATGTTTTATTCAACAACTATGGTACAAAGAGCCACTCTTTGTTTATCTATTTTTACAACCATTGCTGGGACTATCTACAGGTTTCCTGTAAACAGTCTTTTTTTTTTTTTTTTTAACCATTCAGGTTAGATTTCAGGCAACACTACTATCAAAAGACAGTCACTTCGCCCAAGCCTTGAAATCTGCTCATCATCTGGTTAATAGTCACAAAAAGATATATACGACATAAACATGCAAAGTTGCTTTAGACATTGTTACATATCACAAATCATGATCTCACAACAAAAAAGAACTATACAACTACATAAACCCCCAAAGAAACCCTCCATAATCAATAACTAACCACATGCTTCCACTTCTTAGTCTTCCAATACCCCTCTGCATCCGAGCATCCACCACCAGTTTTACAATCATACAAATAACACACATACAACTTACCAAGCACCATTCTAACACAATCACTCACGGCCAAATCCTCTCTCTTATACACACATAAATTCCTAGCATCCCACAACACCTCTTTCACACATGCCATAATTAACCATAACAATCTCGCTTGCACTCTACCACTCGCACCTAGTCCAAACATAACAACCTTCCAAGTCATCATATCAATACCTGCCACTTCCTTACACACACCACCCACTCCCTTCCATACTTTTCTAGCAAACTTACAATTCCAAAATAAATGCAAAATAGACTCAATCCCACCACACCCCTCTCTCGTACACATTTCCACCCGCACCAAATCACGCTTCTTCAGCACCTCACGCACTGGCAAAATCCCATGCATCCCCATCCACACAATGTCTCTTTGCCGATTAGTCATACCTTTCACACTCATATTCTTCCATACCTCAGTCACCTCCACAACATTCAGACAATCAATATTACACATACTCTCTCTATCTTTCAACATCTTCAACACTTTCTGTTTCTCCTTAAAATCAATCATCCTCAGCCCACTCAAACCAAACTTCCTAATAAACTTCTCAATCACACAATACCAACCAGGGCAAACAGAAGCCACAGGCCTCCTCAAATCTCTCTTACACCAACCCAAACCACACATCATCCATTCAGCCATATACCTCATCATACAAGCAGCTTTATTGTCACTCTCAAACATCCTAATCACAGACACAATGCCATTCACCCCCAAAAATACTTCAATATTTGGAAAATCAATCCCACCCTTACCTCTAGTTTTCATCACATTCTCTCTCTTCATCCTCTCCATCTTACATCCCCAAACAAACAAAAACAGCAATCTATTAATCTTCTGCAGATTCCTTGCACTTATTGGAAAAACACAAGACACAAACAATAACAATGGTAAAATCACACTTTTAATCACCAACACCTTTCCCGTCGTAGACAACTCACGCAGCTTCCAAAAATTCAATTTCCTAACAATCTTTTCCCCACACTCATCCCAACTCTCTCTTCCTTTCAAATCATCCTCAAACTTAACCCCAAGCACTCTCAATCCCCCTTCCACACACTCCACACCCTCTATCTTAACACTACTATCTCCGAAACATTTAAATTTACTCTTATCCCAATTAACCTTAAACGCAGATGCACTACAAAAGAAACCAATCAACAATTTAGCTCTAGACAAAGCCGCAACATTCTCACACACAAGCGTTACATCATCCATGTATCCCATCACTTTAAAAACCTTACCCCCACTCCCAGGAATTAAAAAACCCCTCACCACCTTATCCCTCACAATCATCCTCAACAAAGGCTCAATCACACATATAAATAACACAGGAGACAACGGACACCCTTGCCTAACACCCGATTCAACTGTAACCCTTCCACTCACATTACCATTCACTAACACACTGCTACCAGCACCCGCATACAAACTTCTAATCCTCTCCACAAACATACCAGGAAAACCCATTCTCACCAACACATTAAACATAAATTCATGCGACACCCTATCATACGCTTTTTCAAAATCTAATGCTAACACCATACATCTCTTCTTTCTCCTCATACAATCCTCAATCACATCCCTTAATAACACCAAATTATCTCCTATTCTCCTCCCAGGCACAGCACACACTTGTTCCTCACCCACCACCTGATCCACAACATTCCTCATTCTATTCGCAATCACCTTCGCATACAACTTATAGTCCACATTCAACAACGTTATTGGCCTCCAATTGCCCAATCTCTTCCTATCACCCTTTTTATGAATTAACACAACCAATCCTTCACACATAGACCCACTCACACAACCATTCTCCCACATAATATGTGGGAGAATGGTTGTGTGAGTGGGTCTATGTGTGAAGGATTGGTTGTGTTGTGGCAGTGGGTCTATGTGTGAAGGATTGGTTGTGTTGTGGCACATATACCTATAAACCTGCATAAGATCCTCCTGAATTACATCCCAAAAAGCAACATAGAATTCCACAGACAAACCATCCATCCCAGGAGTTTTATTCCTCCCAGCAGACATCAGAACCTTTCTCACCTCTTCCATACTAACATCACACATCAAACAATCCTTCTCATCCTCTCTAACCTTATCACTCAGAACACTTAACACTTCACTCACCATACTATTATCACATTCTCTCCTCTTATACAATTCTCTGTAAAATTCCTCAACTACACCCATCATATCATTACCACTCACCTCTCTTTCATCTTTACCAATCACACTTTTCATATCTTTCCCACCCTGACACACTTTCTTAAAGAAAAACCTTGAACACGTCTCATCCTTCTCCATCTTTTCAACTTTTGCTCTAAACACAAATTCTCTCCCTCTCGCATACATATGTTTCTTCCTAACTTCCCTTTCATGCCTAATTTCATCACACACATCCACACCCAAATCCCTCAAACGATACAAATACTGCAACCTCTTGTTAGCATCCTCATACTCTCTCCTTTTCTTCTGAGCCAATCTACATCCCCATTTCTTGAAAAAAACTTTCACTCTTTCTTTCACCCAGTCCCACCAACACAAAATATTCGCAAACTCACTCTTCCTACACACACACCTCTCATACATACTCTTAAAACTCTTTCTCACATCCTCATCTTCCAACAATTTACTATTCAACTTCCATACCCCACGCCCATACCTCACATCCGACTTCCCTTCCACAATGAATTGAACATATTCATGGTCTGAGAACCCAACTTTCCTTTGTTTATACCCACTCCCTCCCAAACCCTTTGAAATAAAAAAATAATCTATCCTAGAGCTAGACCTCCCACTATCCGCCCAGTACGTTACTGGCGGCGGTCTTATCTTACATAAATCAACGACATCCGTCAACACAAAATCATCAATCATCTGCTTTAACATATTCCCCGTAGCGTCAGTTTGAGTCACCCCAACCCCAAAACCTATACCCTTATTAATAACACAATTAAAGTCCCCAACTAAGATAATAGGAATCCTTCCTGGAATAAAAAACTTAATCTTCTCAAAAAAGACCTTTCGATCTTTTTTAACAGCTGGAGCATATATGTTCATTAATCTGAACCTCCATCCCCTATAAACCAAAAATAACAAAATGCAGCGCCCCGCTTCTATTTCCACAACTTTCTCTACCGCTACCTCCCTATTCCTAATCAAAACACCCACCCCATCACTTTTATTACACCTAGACCCAGACCAAACACAATTTTCAAAATTACCCTCCTTTTTCCTTAAAGATCCCTCAAAACCACCCTCCTGCAAACAAATAATATCATCCCCATAGGACCATAACTCATCCAGCACAGCAGATCTTCTAGCCGCACTTTTAATAGGTCTGGAATTTGTAGACCCTATAGCCAATGTGTGGTTGGCTGAAGGAAAAAAACCAGGAGGCATACTTAATCCTGAATCTTAGAGTTCCCTTCATCCAGGACCACCGGATTGGGATACCTCCATCACATCTTTGCCTCCTCCACCTCCTCTTCCTACCCCTAAAAAAGACCCCTCCGGCTGTATTCCAGAATTGGAACTGGTACTCAGGTCCATAGCAAAATCCTCCTTTGCGGAATTAGGCTCAGAAGCAGCCATACGTGGCTTCTTTTTGCAAGAACCCGCACCCTCCTGCTCCTCATTCTTGCGCACCAGTTGAGACTCCTCAGAATCAGACAAATTCTCCCTATTCCATCCATAGGCTTCAGATGCTGACTCCGACATAATTTCAGGACTTGCTATTGTCAGCACCCTGCCACTCAAACGCAGGCTGCCAGAGCTGCTGTTAGTGTCCTCATCCCGGATAATATTCACAATGGGACTCTTACTCGCAGCCGCTGCGCTCACACACTGATCTTCAGCGCTCCCACCTGCCGCGCTCACAGCCGCCAGCGGGCTTTCAAACACTGCAACCTGCACAGACACTTGCGGCTGTTTACTCTCCACATGCAGGGTCTCCTCTCTGCTCCGGACCTGCGCTCCATTACAGTGCTCCTGTGCACCTGACACAGAAAGAGCACCTGGCGCATTGACGAGCCCCAGGGCAGCCGCAGGCACATCGCTCTTCTGTGCCCCATACTGCGCCTGATACTCTGCCGACCCCGGGCAATTCCTACAGGTGTGTCCCGCTAGCCCACATAGGTCACAGGTTCTGGGCTCAGGACAATCTCCAGCCATATGTCCCTCTTTTTTACAGTTCCTGCAGCAAGAGAATTTCTTTTTGCAATCCTCCTGCTTGTGGCCATAGTCAAAGCACTTTCTGCAATACAGGGGTTGCTCCGGATAGAACAGAAAGCCTCTGCTCCCATCCACAGTGAAATTGGCAGGAGGGTGCATGATACCCCCAATCCCCTTCTCATACCTCTTAAAACGCACAAAGAATTTCACTTTGCCATTAAAGATACCAAGCACATTGTTCAGCCTGAAACCCCCCCTAACATGAGTACAATATCTGTACAGGAACCTCTCAATAAGCTGGACCTCTTGAAAGGGGTTATAGAGGTGCACAGTCACAGGAACCTCCCTATAAGAAAACAAGGGAGTGACCTTGATTCCCTCCAATTCTGGAGTTCCCGCTCTTTCTTTTAGCTTTTCAAAAACCCTAATACAGGCATCATAATCTCGAAATGAAACATCATACAGGCCTTGCTTAGGAAAATCCTGGATGCAGAAGATTTCAGACTTGATGTCCACGCCAATCACATCAGCCAAGAGGTCCTGTCCAATTTCCTTCAGATGAATGGCATCTCTCATCTCAGCAACAACCTCCAGTCGAATGGTGTTCTTCAACCCTTGAACTGCCATATTGCAAAAAAGCAAACACGCTGATCCCTCGTCTCCAGTTAGGGGCCCTGGAAAAGGACCCCCACCAACACACTTGGTCTCAGCCAAAAGGCCAGCAAAGTTAACCAACAAAGGTCAACACACAAACCTCTAGCTTGTCTTACATTTTAATAGGATCCTAGTGTTGAGCACTGTCTATCTATATTAGGGAGAGCTTTATGCAAATGTCTATGAATATTAAGTCCTAATGGGGGGTTTATGCAGATTAGTGCCCCTTTATGAATTCTGGGTAATGCTTGGCAATCGACCATTATTCATTCAAAATCATTGATGGTCTATGACCGATGTTGAATTCTTTTACCATTGATAGAGAAGAACCAAATGGTTTCCCGCCATCGATTGTTCAGTGCTACTGATTTTATTCCCCCTCATAGTGTTAGGGCACAGAGCTTAGAAACCTCACCGGGCTCCGAGTAGCATGCAATTTATTTTACAGTAATGTATGGGTCACCATCCATGGTTATCTTACAGATGCTTTTGTACCATCAAGGGATGACCCACTAACGGCCATCCCTGGTTCTGCTGTTAGCCAAAGACTGACTCTGCATTGGCTGGCTATTGATGGTCAACAACCAATAGTAGATGGTTGTGTCATTGAGAGTGGAGACCCAATGCTTTTCCACTTTGTGATTGGACACAGCCCAGCACCCTAGTTATGACTGGTCCACAGTCACCTATTTAATACAGCAGTCATTTCTCTGCTGTTTATTGTTTTATGCTATTGAGAGTGGAGTACCAATGTTTTATTCAACAACTATGGTACAAAGAGCCACTCTTTGTTTATCTATTTTTACAACCATTGCTGGGACTATCTACAGGTTTCCTGTAAACAGTCTTAAACCAGCAGAGTTAACCAACAAAGGTCAACACACAAACCTCTAGCTTGTCTTACATTTTAATAGGATCCTAGTGTTGAGCACTGTCTATCTATATTAGGGAGAGCTTTATGCAAATGTCTATGAATATTAAGTCCTAATGGGGGGTTTATGCAGATTAGTGCCCCTTTATGAATTCTGGGTAATGCTTGGCAATCGACCATTATTCATTCAAAATCATTGATGGTCTATGACCAATGTTGAATTCTTTTACCATTGATAGAGAAGAACCAAATGGTTTCCCGCCATCGATTGTTCAGTGCTACTGATTTTATTCCCCCTCATAGTGTTAGGGCACAGAGCTTAGAAACCTCACCGGGCTCCGAGTAGCATGCAATTCATTTTACAGTAATGTATGGGTCACCATCCATGGTTATCTTACAGATGCTTTTGTACCATTAAGGGATGACCCACTAACGGCCATCCCTGGTTCTGCTGTTAGCTAAAGACTGACTCTGCATTGGCTGGCTATTGATGGTCAACAACCAATAGTAGATGGTTGTGTCATTGAGAGTGGAGACCCAATGCTTTTCCACTTTGTGATTGGACACAGCCCAGCACCCTAGTTATGACTGGTCCACAGTCACCTATTTAATACAGCAGTCATTTCTCTGGTGTTTATTGTTTTGTGCTATTGAGAGTGGAGTACCAATGTTTTATTCAACAACTATGGTACAAAGAGCCACTCTTTGTTTATCTATTTTTACAACCATTGCTGGGACTATTTACAGGTTTCCTGTAAACAGTCTTAAACCAGCAGAGTTAACCAACAAAGGTCAACACACAAACCTCTAGCTGTTTATTAAAAGCAGTGAACCAATGTATACTCCACCTCTATTGTACACAGAGCTTCCCTTTGTTTATCTATTTTTTTTCAACTGTTGCTGGGACCATCTACAGGAGAAACCATTTACATCTCTCATGTAATCAGTCTGAATCCAGCATAACCAACCTAGAACGGCTAACTCATAAATTAACCTACATTTTTACAGAATCCTAGTGTTGAGCACTGTCTTTCTTTATCATGGAGATTTTTATTTATGACAGATGTCAACTTTATGCAAATGAATGTGAATATTAAGTGCTTCTCAGTGGTGTATGCAGATTAGAGGCCCCGATGAATTCTTGGTTCTGTTATTAGCCAAACATTGACTCTGCATTGGCTGGCAATTAATAGTTAACAAACAATAGGAGATGACTTTGTCATTGTGAGTGGAGACTCTCCCACTGCTTTCCCAGTGGATACCTAGACACAGCCCAGCCCCTTACTTCCGATTGGTCCACAACTAAATAGCAACAATTTTCTCAGTACGTTATCAAATGCAAATGGCAAACAGGATGGTGAGATAGGTAAAAATACACAGATACAATACAATTCTAAATTAATCTAATAATCAATGCTTCCAATAGTATGATTCACATTGTATAGCTATCTTGTAGAACATACATTGTTATGAACACACACATAATTATAATATTACATCTATGTACTAATCACTGGTCTCCCGAGACCCATTCACTTCTTTAATTTGCATATGAATGTGCCCTTGACTGTGTGTAAAGGTGATTTTTTTGAACTTATGAGTTGACCATTCTAGGTTAGCTTTGCTGGTTTCAGACTATTTACGGGAGAAATATCATTGGTTTCTCCTGTGGATGGGCCCAGCAACAGTTGAAAAAATAGATAAACAAAGGGAAGCTCTGTGTACAATGGAGGTGGAGTATACATTGGTTCACTGCTCTTAATAAACAGCAGAAAAATAACTGCTGTATTGGTCATGTTACTGTGAACCAATCGGAAGGGGCTGGGCTGTGTCTAGGTATCCACTGGGAAAGCAGTGGGAGAGTCTCCACTCACAATGACAAAGTCTTCTCCTATTGTTTGTTGACTATTAATTACCAGCCGATGCAGAGTCAATGTTTGGCTAATAACAGAACCAAGAAATCATCAGGGTCTCTAATCTGCATACACCACTCAGCGGCACTTAATATTCACATTAATTTGCATAATGTTGACATCTGTCATAAATAAAAATCTCCATGATAAAGAAAGACAGTGCTCAACACTAGGATTCTGTAAAAATGTAGGAACCCATTCTAGGTTAGTTGTGCTGGTTTCAGACTATTTATTGGAGAACTGTCAATGGTTTCTCCTGTGAATGATCCCAGCAACAGTTGAAAATATAGATAAACAAAGGGAATCTCTGTGTACACTTCCACAGTGAAGGGGGCAGGCTGAGAGACATGGAGCGAAGGTTTGGAGGCTTAGAGACATAGAATGAAGGTGGACAGGCTGAGAGACAGAGTGAAGGGTGTGAGGCTGAAAGACAGACTACTAAAGGGGGGCAGAGAGGCACAGAGTGAGGTGGATTGTGAGAGATGCATGGCAGGGAGACACAGGCGGAAGATGATGGTGTGGATGAGAGACAACACAGGGAGGGGATAATGGTGTGGCTGAGAGATAATGCAGGGAGGGGGGAAATGGTGTGGCAGAGAGACACTGGCGGGAGATTAGGATGTGGCTAAGAGACGCAGAGGGCAGGAGGTGACACGAGTCTGATCGAACCTCTGTTGCATGATGATCTTGGTTATATTCATACACAGACAGGCATCTTCTGGACCAAGTAATTTCCTTCATGAACAGGGATTATCGACTGAAGACATTATCTGTCCAGGGAGGACATTTTTTAAGAGGTTCCCCGTGAGCAACCACCATATAGGTAAGGTGCATATGGAATGGAAGGGAATACTCCCAGAGTGATGAGAAACAGGGGGTGTGTTATACTGACACGTCCGCATTTGCAGTGGCCACGCCCCTTGTTTTATGTGATTTATATTGCTTTGAGTGCCAATAGGCGGTGCTAGACACGCCCAATAGGCATTGTTAGACAAGCCCAGGAGGTGGTGCTAAACATGCCCCTCTGACGGTGCACCCCCTAGTAAAATGTTCTGCGCATGCCTATGGGTGTGTTGAGCTGCTTTCAGCTCAAAGCCGCCCAGTGTGTATGCACAAGCGATGAGCGGTGAGCGCTGATGCGCGCTACCGCTTCATCGCTGGCGGCCGCCGTTCATCTACTGGTATTACCAGTAGATGAACGGCGGGGTGAGTGGCTTTCCATAGCGTCCTGCTATGGAAAGCCGCTCACCCCCGTTGACTTCGCTGGGCAGGTGGGGAAGTGCTCATTGTGTATGCACCTAAAGTCTTTTGAAATGAAAATCTCCTAGTGTGTATGGGCCTTAAGAGAAAATGGACACATTTTAGGACAATTCCACCAAATATGCGTAAAATCACCAATCTGGCTACTTGCCCTACAACAGAGTGGAGAGGGTGAAGGGAAAATCCTATTAAGCCTTGAAGGAACTAAGGGGTCTATTTACTAAGCCTTGGATGGAGATAAACTTGCTAGAGATACAGTACCAGCCAATCGCCTCCTAACTTTCATTTTTCAAACACACCTGTGGCATAGCAGTTAGGAGCTGATTGGCTAATATTTTATCTCCAGTGACTTTATCTCCATCCAAGGCTTAGTAAATAGACCCCTAAGTACCGGTACACCAAATTAAGGAGTTACTCTGGCTCCTAATATACCTTTGATGTTATTGATGAATTTTTATTTTATGCTGTTTCCGCTATTCTCATCGTTGTTTTACTTTGCTGGGTTGTGATATTTTGTATATTTGTATATTGTATTGTGTTTTCTTTTACGCTGTGTGTGCTATTTACCTCATTAAAAAATAAATAAATACTCCAACACCAATTAGTTCTCGATCACCTTACCGCTTACGTTTTATATGTGCACTTTATAATACAAAATATCTCTAAAATGTATTTTTGAAATCCTGATGAAATGATGAATTTAGCACAAAAAAAATATTATTCAGACTTATTTTATGCAGCACAGTATTTCCTCTGATCGACACTGCCAGTGCCTGAGTTTAACAATGCCATCTACTGGTTGCCTCACAGTACAACCCATACACAATTAATAAGCACTAGCCCTACTTTATTTATTATTTATTCATTAACAGATTCTTGTATTGCTCAGCAAATCCCATTGCGCTTTACAATTGGACACAATGATAAAACAAAACTGGGTAATAGACAGACATAGAGGTAGGAAGGCCCTGCTCTCAAGCTTACAATCTATAGGTAAATAGGCATTGATACACAAGGATAGGTGCTACTTTGACTAGTTTGTAATGTAGATGAGTATAGTCAAATATTGTCATCCCTTTTTTTCAAATGACCACATTTTTATTATTTTGCTAAAAAGTTTGTTTCAGAATGCAAATTAGGGAGACCAATCCCAGGATTGGAATAGGTGGTATCCCGGGATTTTGGCCCAAAAATGCCAGGATTTGAATCCCAGGATTGCATACCTCCCAACTTTTCATATGTATGTTTTCGCTCCCGAAAAAGGGGCGTGGCCTAGGAAAGGGGCTTGGCTTCGTGGAGGACTCGCGATCGCTAGCCACGCCCCTGTTTTCGTCACTGAGGGGGCATGCCCAGCGCTCTGTGAGCCGCTGGCATGCCCCCTCTCCCTCTGACACCAGTGAATAGATGCTGTGCGCATGCGCACAGCGTCTATTTACCGCTGCTCTGCTTTGCAGGGCAGCAAGAGACAGAGCCTCCCAACTGCCCCTCCACCCCCACCGCCGGACACTGTGGCACGCAGGTGGGACAGCGGTACAGTCCTCAAAAAACAGGACTGTCCCGCGAAAATCGGGACAGTTGAGCCTCTAATCTCAGAATTAGTGGGTTGAGGTTGCGCATTCACAGTTTTGCCAGACAGTGCTGCTCCCCATACCCACTCTCTTTGCTCCCTACACTGATCCATACTGCAATCACAAATCCCAGGACTGAAAAACGGCCCAGGATTGGCCTCTCTAATGCAAACACGAAAATGGCTACATATAGTGAACTATCCATAAAAGATCATATCTAAACCATAAATAAAAATGTTGACCTGAGAGAAATAAAAATTAAGTTTGTCTGAGAAAGCTAACAAGCAAGTGGCCCAGCTTTTCACAGGGAATGCAGTGAGAAAATGGCTCTGGAACACTTAAACTGCACTGGCTCGGGGGGCAGATGGCACCCTGCCCCACTGCTCAGCCAGCCCCTGACACCACCACTCTGACCCAGGGATGTAGTTACCATTAGGAAGCTTTAGGCAGCTGCCAGGGGCATAGACAGAACGTTGTGGGCTCCATAGCAACATTTGAAGTGGCCCTGTCCCAGTGCTTTTAGAAAGACGCCTCTCTGCCGCAGTTTTTGGTATTTTTGCCCCATAATAGTGTTTTTTAACCATAGTAGTGCCTTAGTAATGTTATGACTTATAGTATTGCCCTAGTTTATTTTACGAACCATAGTAGTGAACTAGTTAAATTTATGTCACATTATAGAGCTAACAGTACTCATTATGCAACACAGTACCCCCATTCACTTTGTGTCACATCACAGGGCCCCTGTCAGAGCTGGATTAAGGGGTACATTTATTAATCAGGGATAAGAGTTGAGAAGTAAGCCAGTGGAGAAGTTGCCCCATCAACCAATCAGCAGCTTTGTATAATTTTATAGTATGCAAATTATAGATGTTACTTCAGTGCTGATTGGTTGCCATGGGCAACTTCTCCACTGGCTCTTATCACTGCTTAGTAAATGTCCCCCTAAGGCAGTGGTTCTCAAACATTTTTGAATCATGGCGCCCTAGAGTGTCAGAATTTTTTTCACGGCACCCCTAGGCCAAATTTTCTGATTGAGAAATTTAGAAAGAAATATTAAATGAAGTAAATTGTGTTTATATGTCATCCTTAGGTTCAGTTATGTGGTGAGAGACAGGATATGCTTCTGTTTGTCCACATATTCTATGATTGATAGCCACCAGCACTGGTTTTGCCTATTACATTAATCATAAATAATTTGAATTGGTCCTGGACCGCCAATCCAAGGCACCCCTGCAAGTGTTCCGAGGCACCCCAGGGTGCCTAGGCACACAGTTTGGGAACCACTGCCCTAAGGCTTTGTTGTGCATGGGACACATAAGACTTGGGGGCCCTAAAGAGTAGTGATGAGCGGGTTCGGATCCTCGGAATCCGACCCGCCCGAACTTCACCTTTTTTTTACACGGGTCCGAGCGACTCGGATCCTCCCGCCTTGCTCGGTTAACCCGAGCGTGCCCGAACGTCATCATCCCGCTGTCGGATTCTCGCGAGACTCGGATTCTATATAAGGAGCCGCGCGTCGCCGCCATTTTCACACGTGCATTGAGATTGATAGGGAGAGGACGTGGCTGGTGTCCTCTCCGAGTCCGTTGTATTATATTAGAACTTAGTTAGTTATAATTGTGGGGAGGATTGAGGACGGGGAGCAGCTGTTAGGGAGTACAGTGCAGGGTTTTGAGTTTAATCCGTTGTTTCTCTGCTTGAAAAAAAACGCTCCACCATATCTGCTCACTCAGTGTGCTGCACTGCTGCATGATATATCTGTGCTGAGTGCACTGCTCACACTGCCTAATTGTGGGGACTGGGGAGCAGTTATAGCAGGAGTACAGTGCACAGTTTTGCTGACAGTGACCACCAGTCCAGTATACGTTTGTCTGCCTGAAAAACACTGTGGTGTTTTTTTTTTCTTTCTTCATGCTAGTTTGTTTAGAAGTCTGCTGACACTGCAGTGTCCACCAGGTCCGTTATACAGTATATTATATATATAATTAAGCACTAAGCAGCAGTACGGTAGGCCACGGCTGTACCTACCTCTGTGTCGACTCGTCACTCGTCGTCCATAAGTATAAGTAAAGTAATACTATCCATCCATCTACATTGTATACCTGTGGTGTTTTTTTTTCTTTCTTCATACTAGTTTAGCAGTCTGCTGCTGACACTGTCCACCAGGTCCGTTATACAGTATATTATATTTATATATAAGCACTAAGCAGCAGTACGGTAGGCCACGGCTGTACCTACCTCTGTGTCGTCACTCGTCCATAAGTATAAGTAATACTATACTATCCATCCATCTACATTGTATACCTGTGGTGTTTTTTTTTTCTTTCTTCATACTAGTTTAGCAGTCTGCTGACATTGTCCACCAGGTCCGTTATACACACAGTATATTATATTTATATATAAGCACTAAGCAGCAGTACGGTAGGCCACGGCTGTACCTACCTCTGTGTCATCAGTGCACTCGTCGTCCATAAGTATAAGTAATACTATACTATCCATCCATCTACATTGTATACCTGTGATGGGTTTTTTTTCTTTCTTCATACTAGTTTAGCAGTCTGCTGCTGACACTGTCCACCAGGTCCGTTATACAGTATATTATATTTATATATAAGCACTAAGCAGCAGTACGGTAGGCCACGGCTGTACCTACCTCTGTGTCGTCACTCGTCGTCCATAAGTATAAGTAATACTATACTATCCATCCATCTACATTGTATACCTGTGGTGGTTTTTTTTTCTTTCTTCATACTAGTTTAGCAGTCTGCTGACACTGTCCACCAGGTCCGTTATACAGTATATTATATTTATATATAAGCACTAAGCAGCAGTACGGTAGGCTACGGCTGTACCTACCTCTGTGTCGTCAGTGCACTCGTCGTCCATAAGTATAAGTAATACTATACTATCCATCCATCTACATTGTATACCTGTGGTGTTTTTTTTTTCTTTCTTCATATTAGTTTAGCAGTCTGCTGCTGACACTGTCCACCAGGTCCGTTATACAGTATATTATATTTATATATAAGCACTAAGCAGCAGTACGGTAGGCCACGGCTGTACCTACCTCTGTGTCGTCACTCGTCGTCCATAAGTATAAGTAATACTATACTATCCATCCATCTACATTGTATACCTGTGGTGTTTTTTTTTTTTCTTTCTTCATACTAGTTTAGCAGTCTGCTGCTGACACTGTCCACCAGGTCCGTTATACAGTATATTATATTTATATATAAGCACTAAGCAGCAGTACGGTAGGCCACGGCTGTACCTACCTCTGTGTCGTCACTCGTCGTCCATAAGTATAAGTAATACTATACTATCCATCCATCTACATTGTATACCTGTGGTGGCTTTTAGTTGTGCGCAAAATATGGAGAACAAAAATGTGGAGGTTAAAAAAATAGGGAAAGATCAAGATCCACTTCCACCTCGTGCTGAAGCTGCTGCCACTAGTCATGGCCGAGACGATGAAATGCCATCAACGTCGTCTGCCAAGGCCGATGCCCAATGTCATAGTACAGAGCATGTAAAATCCAAAACACAAAAGATCAGTAAAAAAATGACCCAAAAATCAAAATTAAAAGCGTCTGAGGAGAAGCGTAAACTTGCCAATATGCCATTTACGACACGGAGTGGCAAGGAACGGCTGAGGCCCTGGCCTATGTTCATGGCTAGTGGTTCAGCTTCACATGAGGATGGAAGCACTCATCCTCTCGCTAGAAAAAAGAAAAGACTTGCGGCAAAAGCACAGCAAAGAACTGTGCGTTCTTCGAAATCACAAATCCCAAAGGAGAGTCCAATTGTGTCGGTTGCGATGCCTGACCTTCCCAACACTGGACGGGAAGAGCTTGCGCCTTCCACCATTTGCACGCCCCCTGCAAGTGTTGAAAGGAGCACCCACAGTCCAGTTCCTGATAGTGAAATTGAAGATGTCAGTGTTGAAGTACACCAGGATGAGGATATGGGTGTTGCTGGCGCTGGGGAGGAAATTGACAAGGAGGATTCTGATGGTGAGGTGGTTTGTTTAAGTCAGGCACCCGGGGAGACACCTGTTGTCCGTGGGAGGAATATGGCCATTGACATGCCTGGTGAAAATACCAAAAAAATCAGCTCTTCAGTGTGGAAGTATTTCAACAGAAATGCGGACAACAGGTGTCAAGCCGTGTGTTGCCTTTGTCAAGCTGTAATAAGTAGGGGTAAGGACGTTAACCACCTCGGAACATCCTCCCTTATACATCACCTGCAGCGCATTCATAATAAGTCAGTGACAAGTTCAAAAACTTTGGGCGACAGCGGAAGCAGTCCACTGACCAGTAAATCCCTTCCTCTTGTAACCAAGCTCGCGCAAACCACACCACCAACTCCCTCAGTGTCAATTTCCTCCTTACCCAGGAAAGCCAATAGTCCTGCAGGCCATGTCACTGGCAAGTCTGACGAGTCCTCTCCTGCCTGGGATTCCTCCGATGCATCCTTGAGTGTAACGCCTACTGCTGCTGGCGCTGCTGTTGTTGCTGCTGGGAGTCGATCGTCATCCCAGAGGGGAAGTCGGAAGACCACTTGTACTACTTCCAGTAAGCAATTGACTGTCTAACAGTCCTTTGCGAGGAAGATGAAATATCACAGCAGTCATCCTGTTGCAAAGCGGATAACTGAGGCCTTGACAACTATGTTGGTGTTAGACGTGCGTCCGGTATCCGCCGTTAGTTCACAGGGAACTAGACAATTTCTTGAGGTAGTGTGCCCCCGTTACCAAATACCATCTAGGTTCCACTTCTCTAGGCAGGCGATACCGAGAATGTACACGGACGTCAGAAAAAGACTCACCAGTGTCCTAAAAAATGCAGTTGTACCCAATGGCCACTTAACCACGGACATGTGGACAAGTGGAGCAGGGCAGACTCAGGACTACATGACTGTGACAGCCCACTGGGTAGATGTATTGCCTCCCGCTGCAAGAACAGCAGCGGCGGCACCAGTAGCAGCATCTCGCAAACGCCAACTCGTTCCTAGGCAGGCTACGCTTTGTATCACCGCTTTCCAGAATAGGCACACAGCTGAAAACCTCTTACGGCAACTGAGGAAGATCATCGCAGAATGGCTTACCCCAATTGGACTCTCCTGGGGATTTGTGACATCGGACAATGCCAGCAATATTGTGAGTGCATTACATCTGGGCAAATTCCAGCACGTCCCATGTTTTGCACATACCTTGAATTTGGTGGTGCAGAATTATTTAAAAAATGACAGGGGCGACTTCTGGTGGGCGGTGCATCAAGGTGGCCGCATTTTAGACCAGCTCCGTTCCCCCTCTCTACAATCTGACTGCATCTTTGTTTAATATTGCTGATTATGGGGTCTCACCTCCTCCTATGAAAAGAGGGGAACCTGCTGTTCTATTGGAGCTGAAAATTGGGAACTTTGGAGCTGTATTTCCACCGGAGTCTGGCCTGCAGTGTGTCAGGCCTCCCCAGCACCCTGTGGCGTGGCGCCAGTGTCGGGAGGCGCGGTGCTGCTTGGAGTGGAGCTGCTGCATCTCTTGCCTCGCCCTACTGCCACTGGGGCTTGGCGTGGATATTTCCCCAGCTCCGGGCCTGCTGAGGAACCGACAGTGAAGGGGTGCCTGTGACCGCGAGACGCCGTCGGCGATAGCGCTGCCTCTCCGGGGACCCACCGCGGCCGGGATCGGGCCTGCTCTTGGCGGTCGACTTCCCCTAGGCCGCTTATCCCCGCTTGCCGGATCCCCTGCCATCCCGCGGTTCTGCCCGCATCGAAGTCCGGACTTGCCGGGTTGGTCGCCGGTGGGAGAAGGGCGGCCCGTCTCCCCCCCCCCCCCCCCCGTGGTGACGTGTGGCTTGGCTGGAGCCGCTGAAGGCCCCTGTCGGGGAAACCGCTGGAGCTGTTCCCCGCGCTGTCTCTGCCGCACGAGTCCCGGACCTGCTGATCTTCTTCCAAGGGGGGACTGACGGAGTGGAACGCTCGGACGGCTCTGTCCTGGCGGCCCTGTGGAGCGGCGGTGGACCCTGGAGCAGACGGAGAGTGGGCTTGGCGGATCTCCGAGCACACTGTGCTCTCTGATAACCCTGCGGGCGGATCTTCGTGGAAGTCCCCGGGCTGATTGCATGCTGGAGTGGAGAAGGGGAGCCGCTTACCTCTATCTTGCCCCAGTCTGAATTATCCTCCGGAGTCGTGCTGTTGAAACTCGGGGAGCTGACGCGGTGCTGCTGGACGCGAGACGGACCCTGGTCATTTGGCTGCATCTCTCCCCCTGCAGGGTACTAATATTGTTTGTCTATCCCCCCACTCTTCTCTTAACTAACATCCTTTTCTCAACCTTCCCACTTCTTTGAACCTCCCCACCTACTGTGTTTTCCATATCCCACCCTGCATCCCCTTACCAAATATTCTATCTTCCCTCCCTGCTGCCTTCCCCATTCTCTTAGGTTTCTGGACGGTGTTCATTGCTATCCTTGGACATATACAGGATTCTGGACATAAACTTAAGTTCTGCTGGCCCAAACCTGCATCGGGGCATGTTTGACTGTTGGGCTTTTGACGCACTTTATGTGCCTGTATTTCCTTCTCTGCCGGGTGACGGTGGTGTTCAGCGCTACGCTGAGACATATAACCCTATTTTCAATACAGCTTGAACTGCATATATTTTATTTTGTTCATTCACACTCAGCTGTTACAGGTGGATGGTACTCCTTAGGGGACTGTACACAAAGGGTTTTTCTGTATACCTAGAGTTTTAAACACTAACAATCCACTCACTGACCTCTTGTGAGCTGATATTAAGGATGCACGTTTGAACTTCACTAGTGCTATAAAGTTTGCTATATAGGTTATATAGATAGTGCACGCAGCTTATGCAACAGCGACATCTACTGTCTCTCTGACAAATAGCTGTGTATATTACTTGATTAATTTTGAAACATAACACAACTGCGGTGTGATCTTACAGTCTTATTGTTTTTCCATTAAGTGCTATTTCTTATTCAATGTATCCTTCACGCAGCATGCAGGCCTAATTTGATCTATTGAGTAGACTTTATCAACAATCCACTCATCGATTTATTATGGGATGTTATTAAGGATGCATGTTTGAACTATACCAGTGCTTTAAAATTTGCTATATAGGATAAGCAGGTAGTGCACACAGCTTAGGCAACAGCGACATCTAGTGTCTCTCAGACAAATAGCTGTGTATATTGCTTGATTGATTTTGAAACATAACACAACCGCAGTGTGACCCTTCAGTCTTATTGTTATTCCATTAAGAGTTATTTCTTGTTCAATGTATCCTTCACCCGGCATGTAGGTCTAACTTAATCTTTTGAGTGGTCTTTTTCAAACCTGCACACAAGTACTGCATAAGCAGATAACCTTTTTGCTCAAGTTACTAGTAAGTGGTGACTCAGCCGTTGTGGGCGGATAACACTATTTGGGAGGCCGTGCACAAAGGATTTTTCAGTGTGCCTAGCATTCTAAAATTTCAACAATCCACTCATTGACTTACTATGAGCTGATGTTAAGGATGCATGCTTGAACTGGACGAATGCTATAAAATTCACTATATAGCATAAACAGGTAGAGCACACAGCTTATGCAACAGCGACATCTGGTGTCTCTCTGACAAATAGCCGTGTATATTATTTGATTGAGTTTGAAACATAACGTAACAGCAGTGTGATCCTACAGTCTTATAGTTTTTCCACTAAGAGTTCTTTCTTATTCAGTGTATCCTCCAAACGGCATGTAGGCCAGCTTTTATCTTTCGAGTAGCCTTTTTCGAACCTGCAAACATTTACTGCAAAGGCAGATATTCTTTTTGCTCAAATTAACAGCAAATAGTGACAGAGGTAGAGAACAATGGATAAATATTATAACAGAACAAATTCCCAAAAATCCCAACACTCTTCTGCGAACACAAGGACGGGGAAATCCAAAAATAACCAAGGACGAGCTACTGCTCCTTCTTCTCCGGTGCATAACTCGGAAGAGGAAGATTCTTTAAGCGCCCCCTCCTCTCCCACTCAGGTCCCAAAGGTTCCCTCGGCCGCAGAAACGGCCCAGGAAATCTCAAAAATCATCATGCCATTAATTGATAAAAAACTGGAAACCTTACAAACTGCATTCGATGCAGCCTTAGCTAAAATAGATACCAATACTACCCATATTGCTTCCCTGGAGCAACGGACCAGTGATTCGGAGGACCATGTAGATTCAATACAACGACTGGTGGATACCCAGACCTCCTCCATCCAAAATCTCCAGGCTAAGGTTGATGATATGGAAAATCGTCATACACGAAATAATCTCTGTTTCATTGGCATCCCCGAAACGGTTAGGGGCCCTAAACTCCTTGAGTTCCTCACAGTTGACCTCCCCAAAGAACTGGGGACCCAAGATTCCCCTTTCCTAGTGCATATTGAACGGGCACACAGATTGGGACCAGAAAGACCCGATTCTGCGGTTAGACCACGGCCTGTTATAGCCAAATATTTAGACTACCGCATGAAAGAGGCAACTCTGGGTGCTTATCGTAAGATCTCACGGTTAGAGGTAAATGGGTCAAAAAATTTAATCTTCCAAGATTTTTCGGCCTCTGTTTCCCAAAAAAGGAAGGAATTTGTAGAAGTATGCAAACTACTCCACGACAGCGGTACACGATTCCAACTATTGTACCCGGCTAAACTGCGGGTGCAGGAAAATGGCCGCGACGTATTTTTCTCTGACCCGACATTGGCTAAAACACACTTTGATAGGGTATTTCATGCAGGGGGACCATCTGATCGCTAAGTATAAAGTGGTTGATTTAACCATGTATATTAAGATGTAATGCCAGTAGATACTACGAGGCTACTCGAGATGATCTGATGTTTGGTTTTTATTTGGTTTTTGTTCTTCTATTTCTCATGTTTTTTTGGTATATGTTCATGGGTGTCAATACTCTAAGCATATTGGCCACTCTTAAGATGTTTGGTTACGGAAAATTTAGAAAATGTGAATTGAAGCATTGTTTGTTTGTTAAGTCGGAGCTGCGGGGCCTACACCCTCCCCCTGTCCCCCTAGATATTCGACCCCTTCCGATGGCTGGGACGGAGGGGTTCTTCCAACATGCACATACCACACGGCAAGATGGTTTCCCAAACTGGGTGTTGGATAATGCAATCTAATCCTCAACCCATCCCTTCTTTGAATACCCCTGCTCCTCTGAAGCTAATATCCTGGAATGTGGGAGGCCTCAACTCTCCCATTAAGAGAAAGAGAGTGGTGAACCACTTACGTAAATTTCATCCAGATGTTATATTTCTGCAGGAGACCCATTGGGAGGCGGGAGGCGAATCGACACTGCGGGCTCCATGGTTGGGCGAATGCGTTTCATCTAAATTCCGCAATAAAACCAAGGGAGTGTCGATCCTATTTCAGAAAGATGTCCAATACTCTATCACTAATTCTATACTTGACTCAGAAGGAAGATTTATAATTTTAGACGTAATCATATGGGGAACAAATTACACACTAGTTAATATCTATGCACCTAATGTGTCAACCTCGGAGTTCTTACAATCTTTGGCTCAAACCCTGGCGCAGCGACAGAATGGTCTCCTAGTACTTGCGGGAGACTTTAATTCAGTAGATGACCCAATGATTGATAAACAGCCTGTCCCACAGAACCCTTCATCAGCTTCTTACACACAAAGACATTTCCTCAAGACAACACTACAGCTTAGTGACATTTGGAGGCTCTTTAACCCAACCAACCATTCTTTTACCTTTTTCTCTGCAGTACATGGCTCATGGTCTAGAATAGACTCCTTTCTCATAGGTGATCCCTTGGTGTCGCGTGTTCTAAAAGTAGACATCCATAACATCCTGGTCTCCGACCATGCCCCAATTACACTTCATCTCACCAGATCTACGTCAGCTGGGAACTTTAAGCCTTGGAGATTCCCGACTTACTTATATAATTCGGAAGACTTTCGTCTTTTTCTAACAAATAGTTGGATGACTTTTACTGACGACAACATTGATTTTTGGGAGAAACCAACTATATTCTGGGGAGCATCTAAGGCTACTATGAGAGGAAGCATAATGGAGTATATCTCCAAACGGAAAAAGAAAGTCTCTGCGCAATACCAAGCTCTTCATGCTTCACTAACGGCTGCTTTGCGAACATACATAGATTCCCCTTCCCCAGATAATAGACAGATATATACACAGGCAAGACAGATGTTGGATGATTTTCTGCTGTCCCAGGCACAGTGTGATCTGACTTTCTCAAAATCTAAATACTTTCGGTGGGGCAACAAAACCGGACGATTGTTAGCCACCATGTCCAAATTGAGCGCCCCAAAGAGATTGATTACCGCCATTAAAGACCCGAACTCGTCTTCAATTGACACAACGACCTCACGTATCCTAGCACACTTCGAAGCATACTTTTCTAATTTGTACGATGCACGTCCATTTGATCAGACATTACATGACAGTATTTTGTCTGAAGCAAACCTTCCCAAATTGTCTAGTTCACAAAATGAAGTATTCAAACAGGATATCACTCTTGAAGAAATAACTAATGCTATTTCGAAACTAAAATTACATAAATCACCAGGCCCAGATGGGTTATCCAACGAATATTACAAAATACTTCAGGGACACATAGCACCTGCTTTGGGTGAACTGTTTAACGAAATTCTACACAATAGTACAATCTTTCCTCATTTCAATGACTCACACACAATCCTAATCCCCAAACCACAGCGTGACCCCCAGCAAATTGATTCGTATAGACCAATTACGCTACTTAATACGGACATTAAAATACTAACCAAAATTATGGCGGATAGACTCCAGCTGCTGCTCCCGCAGATTCTCACTGATCACCAGCTGGGATTTGTTCGCCATAAACATCTAGTCAAAGGAATTCGAACAGCGATAGCAGCGGTGGTAAAATCTCATGGAGAATCACATACCCAAAATATTCTCTTAAATCTGGATACGACCAAAGCGTTTGATACTGTTTTATGGCCACATTTGTTTGGAACTCTTCATGCACGGCAATTTGATCCAGTGTTCATTAATCTTATCAAATACATCTATACTACTCCCTCCACCTCTCTAGTGATAAATGGATACAGTAGTAACCCTATAATGATGTCTAGGGGTACCAGACAGGGTTGCCCCCTTTCCCCTATTTTATTTAACTTAGCTATAGATCCATTACTTAGACTTTTTCAAGGGGGAGATTACTTTAAGGGAATTCAGATTGGTCAAAGAGAAATAAAGTTGACCGCTTTTGCAGACGACATTTTGTTGTTTGTTGGGGACCCAGCAGAATCCCTGGATAGGATATTCTCTCTTTTGACTAAGTATGGACAGGTATCCGGCTTCGAAGTCAATACGTCTAAATCGGTGGCGCTTCGTCTTGGAACTCCCTCCTCTCGCGTTTCTTTTAAATCCACTATCCCAATAATGTGGGCACATCAACATTTCACTTACCTTGGGGTTAAAATCTCACATAATCCTTTTCTCCTCTACGGTCTCAATTTTTCCACTGTTATTCGCTCTATAGCATCAGAGCTAGATGGGTGGAAGGGGCTATGGTTATCATACTTAGGTAGAGCGAACCTTATTAAAATGATTTCATTCCCAAAATTAATGTTTTTAATACAGGCACTCCCTTATGTTATCTCGAACAAAGACGTAAAGTCGATTAACCGTAGTTTTAGACAATTTATTTGGAAGGGCAAACACCCGAGGATAGGACTAAACAAGCTACAACAAATGAAAAATAATGGGGGGATAAACTTTCCTGACGTCCAATTATACTCATATGCAGCGCACACCAGATACATTAAAGATTGGCTAAATGGCCGAGATCTTTATGCGAACACATCACTAGAAAAGGAATTCTTGGAAGGAATTAACCTTACAAGTTTTCTTCATGTATATGACTGCGAAATTTCACCGGAAATACGTGATAACCCATTGCTCTGGCATACTAGGAAAACTTGGCATGTTCTAAGACACAAATTTGGATTAAATGCATACAAATCTCTCTTTCTCACCTTTGTAGATAATCCTGAATTTCAGAATGGGCAGGCTTCCCACCCATTTTTTAGTTGGCAGGCCCTGGGTGTGAGGACTGTGAGAGATTTGGTCGGTGCATCGGCAAGGAGGCCTTCCACGTTCCGGGATGCTGGGGAACGCCATCCCTGGATGGCGGCCTACCCTATTGCATTCTTACAGGCCCAACACTATATTAGCTCTATTATACGTCCCTTCACAATGTTGGACTGGAACAACCCACTAGACACATTACTACAAAATCAAAGCTTGACACAAAAAGCCATTTCCTTAACGTACAATTGCATACGGCAAGTGTTTATACCAGACAAATCCTCTACGAACCTAGCTCCATGGCTTTCACGACTTCCAAATATATCATCAAACGATATACTTCGTTCTCACACCAGAGCATGTGCTCTATTGCCTTACTCTCCATATACAACTATGTTTCTAAACATACTGCATAGAGCTTACTTGTCCCCTAACAGAAGTTTCTTGATAGGCAATTCACTAAATTCCAACTGTTACAAATGTGGAGCTAACTCAGCGGATTTATTTCATTGTCTTTGGGATTGCCCCGTAATTCGAGGTTTTTGGACTCAGGTCAGGAAATATTCTGCTGATAGCTTGATCAACTACATCCCTATGACACCTGAATGGGCCCTGTTCGGTATGCTTCCCCCTAATATTCGTACATCACATGGGGGCAAGAGGCTCTTGCTGGCTATAGGAGCAGCGGCCTGCAAAACCATTTTACAGACTTGGTTACAACCCTCTCAGCCACTGTTGGCACTTTTTAAAGCTAAACTACACTACCTATTTAGAATGCAGTGGGTGGAAGTGGTGCTGGATAGAGAAAACAAAGTTGAGAGGTTCTTTCTAACGTGGGAGTCATATATAGCTACCCTGTCACTTCCGTTAAGGACCCAAATCCATAATAGCTTTAAGGATACAGTTTGGTATATGTCGCAGGTGGTCGCTCAAATGACCCTCCGATCCCTCTGTGATATTACATTTTAGTTAATGTCAGATCTCGGATGGGGTATTTTATGCAAAACATGAAGTGTTCGGGGAGATGGCAGGGGGGAGGGGTGGGGCTCTGGTGGCACGGCAGGCATTCACATAGATTATATTTGATTTAACTTTTATTCTCACCTAACGTGGATAGATGAATACAAATGTGCTTTACAACATTAATGTGAAAATGTTTTATTCAATGATAACACGATAATTTGATATATGTGGTACTGTATGTTGATGGACCTACCTTTCGAAAATGTTGAACCGATTTACCACAATGTTGTTGAACTGACCCGATGATGCTTCAATAAAAAGAAATTTATAAAAAAAAAAATGACAGGGGCGTGCAAGAGATGCTGTCGGTGGCCAGAAGAATTGCGGGCCACTTTCGGCGTACAGGCACCGCGTACAGAAGACTGGAGCACCACCAAAAACACCTGAACCTGCCCTGCCATCATCTGAAGCAAGAGGTGGTAACGAGGTGGAATTCAACCCTCTATATGCTTCAGAGGATGGAGGAGCAGCAAAAGGCCATTTAAGCCTATACATCTGGCCATGATATAGGCAAAGGAGGTGGAATGCACCTGTCTCAAGCGCAGTGGAGAATGATTTCAACGTTGTGCAAGGTTCTGCAACCTTTTGAACTTGCCACACGTGAAGTCAGTTCAGACACTGCCAGCCTGAGTCAGGTCATTCCCCTCATCAGGCTTTTGCAGAAGAAGCTGGAGGCATTGAAGGAGGAGCTAAAACAGAGCGATTCCGCTAGGCATGTGGGACTTGTGGATGGAGCCCTTCATTCGCTTAACCAGGATTCACGTGTGGTCAATCTGTTGAAATCAGAGCACTACATTTTGGCCACCGTGCTCGATCCTAGATTTAAAACCTACCTTGGATCTCTCTTTACGGCAGACACAAGTCTGCAGAGGTTCAAAGACCTGCTGGTGACAAAATTGTCAAGTCAAGCGGAACGCGACCCGTCAACATCTCCTCCTTCACATTCTCCCGCAACTGGGGGTGCGAGGAAAAGGCTACGAATTCCGAGCCCACCCGCTGGCGGTGATGCAGGGCAGTCTGGAGCGACTGCTGATGCTGACATCTGGTCCGGACTGAAGGACCTGCCAACGATTACTGACAAGTCGTCTACTGTCACTGCATATGATTCTCTCACCATTGAAAGAATGGTGGAGGATATGAGTGACCGCATCCAAGTAGGCACGTCAGACAGTCCGTACGTATACTGGCAGGAAAAATAGGCAATTTGGAGGCCCTTGCACAAACTGGCTTTATTCTACCTAAGTTGCCCTCCCACCAGTGTGTACTCCGAAAGAGTGTTTAGTGCCGCCGCTCACCTTGTCAGCAATCGGCGTACGAGGTTACTTCCAGAAAATGTGGAGAAGATGATGTTCATTAAAATGAATTATAATCAATTCCTCCATGGAGACATTCACCAGCAGCAATTGCCTCCAGAAAGTACACGAGGACCTGAGATGGTGGATTCCAGTGGGGACGAATTAATAATCTGTGAGGAGGGGGATGTCCACAGTGAAAGGGGTGATGAATCGGACGATGATGATGAGGTGGACATCTTGCCTCCGTAGAGCCAGTTTGTGCAAGGAGAGATTGATTGCTTCTTTTTTGGTGGGGGCCCAAACCAACCAGTCATTTCAGTCACAGTCGTGTGGCAGACCCTGTCGCTGAAATGATGGGTTCGTTAAAGTGTGCATGTCCTGTTTTTACAACATAAAGGTGGGTGGGAGGGCCCAAGGACAATTCCATCTTGCACCTCTTTTTTCTTTCATTTTTCTTTGCGTCATGTGCTGTTTGTGGAGTATTTTTTTGAAGGGCCATCCTGCGTGACACTGCAGTGACACTCCTAGATGGGCCAGGTGTTTGTGTCGGCCACTAGGGTCGCTTAGCTTAGCCATCCAGCGACCTTGGTGCAAATTTTAGGACTAAAAATAATATTGTGAGGTGTGAGGTGTTCAGAATAGACTGAAAATTAGTGGAAATTATGGTTATTTGTTATGAGCCACGGCTGTGGCTCATTCCTGTTTTGCAGTTTTGTTCTGTATTTCATGTTATACTTCTGTTTATGTTCCCCGTAGGTGTCATGGGGTGCTCGGAGCTCACCCTTAAGGAGGGGATACTGTTATGAACCACAGGTAGTGGTTCATTCCTATTTTATGTTATAAAGTTGTCTTGCATGCCAGGATTTCCTGTTGCTCTGTTTTAGAATACTCTTGTCTGCTGCCGCTGGTGAGTCTGTGTAATTGCAGCTTGTTCCCTTGTGTTCAGCCTCACCTGGCTGCTAATTGCATCTGGTCAGTTTGGAATCATGCAACAAGGCAGCTGCATGGGATTATTAATTAGGCCTCTCTGTTATATGCTGGCTGTTTGCAATTTACAGATGCTGGTGATATTTCTTGGTTTTCAGTCTGCTTGAAGTCTGACCTGGTTCCTGCCAGTCCCTGAGCTCCTGTATAGCAGTGTCTGACTAGCTGCTTCCTGTGTTGATTCCTGTGTCAGTCCCTGTGTCGATTCCTGTGTCTGATCCCGTGTCCTGCTGTTAGGCGTTCCAGCCCTGAGGTCCCGTGGCTTTGCCTATCCCTGGTCAAGTTCCTGGTTTCCTGGGATCCTCCGGTCTGTCGTTTGGGATTCTGCCTGTCCTCCAGTTCTGGGAGTGTGTGTCGGCATCATTGAGGGTTCCTGTCTGTTTGCCAGTATTCGTACCGGTTCCGTGAGTAGCGGCACTGCCGCGTCCGTTGGGCCTAGGCCGCTATATTTCATTATTGTTTCTGTCCCTGGTGTTTTGCAGAGGGTTCTGTTTGTGCTGTCACCGCCGGTACACAAGGGTATTGTGTCGGCGTGTGATCAGCATTTCCTTTGTTGTTATTTTCCTTTGGCGGTTTCTCCGCACATACTTTAGGTTTTTAGTTAGCTTGTAGCCCCTGGCCTGTTTGCTTAGTTAGAGGGCCTCTTGTTATCATCCTGTCTCGGATTTCCCTTTGTCTCTCACTAAGACCGGGGGGCACCGGAGTTGGGCAGACATAATCCGCCTTTCAAACGTGGCTGCCAGGGGCTCAAGAAACCATAGTCTCGCAAGGGATTTCTGACAGCACGGGTGAGACAACAGAGTTAGGGCGCCAGGGGCTATTCCCTTTCCATTCCCCTTTCCCAGCGTTACGTCCTGGTGCTCTGGACTCACTTCATGAGCATCTCCCTTGTTCTGAGCACCAGGAACCTAACATTATCACCAGCCATACCACAAAAAAGAAATAAAACTTTTTTTCTTTTTTGGCCCAGTCCAGTGTCTAGTCTAGAATCCAGTCCTGTCTAGATTTCAGTGTTAGAATCCAGTCCGGTGTTAGAATCCAGTCCGGTGTTAGAATCCAGTCTTGTCTAGAATCCAGTCCGGTGTTTAGAATCCAGTCCGGTGTTTAGAATCCAGTCCGGTGTTTAGAATCCAGTCCGGTGTTTAAAAAAAAAAAAAAAAAAAAAAAGTCTTGTTTTGTTTAGCAAAATTTAGTCTTGCCTTGTCTTGCCTTGCCTTGTCTTGCCTTGTCTTGTCTTGTCTTGTCTAGTTTTAAATCCTCCTATGTCTACTATGCAAGCCCTGCAGGCATCTCTCGCAGCCCTGAACTCTGTATTCAGTGCTTTGAGACCAGAGCGACTAGAAGTTTTGCAGCAATCCCTAAAGCAACTGCAAAACCTTCTGACTAAAATCTTGCTCATTTTGCCAGAAGTCGTTGAGAGTACATCTATCTCTAAAGAGACTCTTGCTCACAGTATGGTGACAAGAGAATCCTCTGGTTTAATTGAAGAGAAAAGATTTAAAAGTTTTCTGCGGCCCAGGCTCTCAGAAGAGGAGCGTCTGCGTCGCAGAAACTTAAACTTGTGCCTATATTGTGGGGGTTTAGGCCACTATCTGCAGACCTGTGAGTTGCGCAAGCCAAAGTGTGGTGACGAGTCTTGCCCTCTGGCCAAGTTGAGTCAGGATACAAGACCTACTCCTGTCTCTACTGTGGCAGAGGTACTTGTCACACAACCCACACTAAAAAGCTCTCTGTCCTATAATTGGGGTCCTTGGGCAAGGGAGCCCCATTATAGATTCAGGAATCAAAAAATAATGTTTTTCTCCTCTCTTGAGGTTCCTGTGGAAGCGGAGTTGCAAGCCCCTGGAGTGGTGCCCGATGCCCAGGGTCCTGGAGTGGTGCCCGTAGCCCAGGGTCCTGTAGTGGTGCCCGTAGCCCAGGGTCCTGGAGTGGTGCCCGTAGCCCAGGGTCCTGGAGTGGTGCCCGTAGCCCAGGGTCCTGGAGTGGTGCCCGTAGCCCAGGGTCCTGGAGTGGTGCCCGTAGCCCAGGGTCCTGGAGTGGTGCCCGTAGCCCAGGGTCCTGGAGCAGTACCCGATGCCCAGAGTGCTGGAGCGGTACCCGATGCCCAGAGTGCTGGAGCGGTACCCGATGCCCAGAGTGCTGGAGCGGTACCCGATGCCCAGAGTGCTGGAGCGGTACCCGATGCCCAGAGTGCGGGAGCGGTACCCAATGCCCTAGCTTATAGAGGGACATCAAATATTATAGTTCAGGTGTCCATACCGGAAGGGGTCTCAGAAGCTGTCACCCCAGGTAGGGACTTGAAAAGCGCAACCCAAGAAAGGGTCTCTAAAACCATAGTTCTTGAAGGGAACTCGAGAAGCAAAACCCCAGAAGGGATCTTTGAAGTAATATCCCCAAGTGGGGTCTCGAGAGACGCAGCCCCAAAGAAGGGTCTAGAAGTCGCTTCCCCAGGAAAGAACTTAAGAAGCATAGCATTAGTGGAGGATCTGAACGTTATTGCTTCAGCAAAAGTCCCGGAAGTCCTAGTCCCGGGAGAACTTTCGATAATTATCGACTCAGAGAGGGAGGCCGATGGCCCGATCCCAGTCAGGGAGGCCAACGGCCCGGTCCCAGTAAAAGAATCCGAGGTGCTGGCCCCAGCGGGGTTCCCGGAGGCCACTGCCCCAGCGGGGTTCCCGGAGGCCACTGCCCCAGCGGGGTTCCCGGAGGCCACTGCCCCGGCGGGGTTCCCGGAAGTCACTGTCCCGGGTGGGGTTCAGAAAGTCACTGCCCCGGGTGGGGTTCAGAAAGTCACTGCCCCGGGTGGGGTTCAGAAAGTCACTGCCCCGGGTGGGGTTCAGAAAGTCACTGCCCCGGGTGGGGTTCAGAAAGTCACTGCCCCGGGTGGGGTTCAGAAAGTCTCAGCCCCGGGTGGGGTTCAGAGAGTCTCAGCCTCGAGTAAGGTCAATAGTGACCAGGTCCTAGCAAAGCACTCCAGTCAGTCAGATGAGAAGGAAACAGATCCTGACTCTGATATCTCAACATCCATAACCTTTGATGGGGACTTCGCCCAATTTCTGGCGCTTTTCAAACACTATTACACTATTATGTTGTCTAGACCATTTCTGGGCATCACTTCAGAAAACCTTGGGCTCTATCTGATTTATTCTTTTAGAGGAGAGCCTTCTGAGTGGGCGACCAGTCTAATGAAAGCTGAAGATCCCATTCTTCAGGATCCCCTAGCATTCTGTGATGCAATTGTTAAAAGATACGGTTCCAAAGAAATTGGTTCAGATTCCTCTAAGTCACCCGTCTTGTCTGCTGAGAGTCCACCAAATACTGTAAACTCTGCACAAGAGTCCCAGCCCGTTGTTTTGACTGCAGGATGTGCTTTTTTGACTTCTTCTTCTAATAATAGTACTTTACTAGAAAGTTCAGCTCCCAAGGGTAAGAGACCTGTCTCTGATTTGAACGCAGCCTTGCTGGGTGGTACCATCAGTTCAGACAATGTTTGGGGAATTACCTTGGTCAGACCTAAAGAGCTTTGTAAAAAGAAGAAGAAGAAAAAGAAATAATTTTTGACTCTTGCCTTGATAAAAAAAAAAAAAAAAAGATTTTTTTTTTCCCCTTGTCTTGTGTCCAGTGGCCACCATCAAGGGGAGGGCACTGTTACAAGTTGTTGCTACAACTTGTTTTTTTTTTTTGTTTTCTTGTCTGTTAGACCAGTGTGTCAGGTTTTTTTTTGTATCCCTTGTTCTGGATAGTCTGAATTTTGGGGTCTTTTGACCCCTCCTCAAGGGGGGGGTGATGTTATGAGCCACGGCTGTGGCTCATTCCTGTTTTGCAGTTTTGTTCTGTATTTCATGTTATACTTCTGTTTATGTTCCCCGTAGGTGTCATGGGGTGCTCGGAGCTCACCCTTAAGGAGGGGATACTGTTATGAACCACAGGTAGTGGTTCATTCCTATTTTATGTTATAAAGTTGTCTTGCATGCCAGGATTTCCTGTTGCTCTGTTTTAGAATACTCTTGTCTGCTGCCGCTGGTGAGTCTGTGTAATTGCAGCTTGTTCCCTTGTGTTCAGCCTCACCTGGCTGCTAATTGCATCTGGTCAGTTTGGAATCATGCAACAAGGCAGCTGCATGGGATTATTAATTAGGCCTCTCTGTTATATGCTGGCTGTTTGCAATTTACAGATGCTGGTGATATTTCTTGGTTTTCAGTCTGCTTGAAGTCTGACCTGGTTCCTGCCAGTCCCTGAGCTCCTGTATAGCAGTGTCTGACTAGCTGCTTCCTGTGTTGATTCCTGTGTCAGTCCCTGTGTCGATTCCTGTGTCTGATCCCGTGTCCTGCTGTTAGGCGTTCCAGCCCTGAGGTCCCGTGGCTTTGCCTATCCCTGGTCAAGTTCCTGGTTTCCTGGGATCCTCCGGTCTGTCGTTTGGGATTCTGCCTGTCCTCCAGTTCTGGGAGTGTGTGTCGGCATCATTGAGGGTTCCTGTCCGTTTGCCAGTATTCGTACCGGTTCCGTGAGTAGCGGCACTGCCGCGTCCGTTGGGCCTAGGCCGCTATATTTCATTATTGTTTCTGTCCCTGGTGTTTTGCAGAGGGTTCTGTTTGTGCTGTCACCGCCGGTACACAAGGGTATTGTGTCGGCGTGTGATCAGCATTTCCTTTGTTGTTATTTTCCTTTGGCGGTTTCTCCGCACATACTTTAGGTTTTTAGTTAGCTTGTAGCCCCTGGCCTGTTTGCTTAGTTAGAGGGCCTCTTGTTATCATCCTGTCTCGGATTTCCCTTTGTCTCTCACTAAGACCGGGGGGCACCGGAGTTGGGCAGACATAATCCGCCTTTCAAACGTGGCTGCCAGGGGCTCAAGAAACCATAGTCTCGCAAGGGATTTCTGACAGCACGGGTGAGACAACAGAGTTAGGGCGCCAGGGGCTATTCCCTTTCCATTCCCCTTTCCCAGCGTTACGTCCTGGTGCTCTGGACTCACTTCATGAGCATCTCCCTTGTTCTGAGCACCAGGAACCTAACATTATCACCAGCCATACCACAAAAAAGAAATAAAACTTTTTTTCTTTTTTGGCCCAGTCCAGTGTCTAGTCTAGAATCCAGTCCTGTCTAGATTTCAGTTTGTTAGAATCCAGTCCGGTGTTAGAATCCAGTCCGGTGTTAGAATCCAGTCTTGTCTAGAATCCAGTCCGGTGTTTAGAATCCAGTCCGGTGTTTAGAATCCAGTCCGGTGTTTAGAATCCAGTCCGGTGTTTAAAAAAAAAAAAAAAAAGTCTTGTTTTGTTTAGCAAAATTTAGTCTTGCCTTGTCTTGCCTTGCCTTGTCTTGCCTTGTCTTGTCTTGTCTTGTCTAGTTTTAAATCCTCCTATGTCTACTATGCAAGCCCTGCAGGCATCTCTCGCAGCCCTGAACTCTGTATTCAGTGCTTTGAGACCAGAGCGACTAGAAGTTTTGCAGCAATCCCTAAAGCAACTGCAAAACCTTCTGACTAAAATCTTGCTCATTTTGCCAGAAGTCGTTGAGAGTACATCTATCTCTAAAGAGACTCTTGCTCACAGTATGGTGACAAGAGAATCCTCTGGTTTAATTGAAGAGAAAAGATTTAAAAGTTTTCTGCGGCCCAGGCTCTCAGAAGAGGAGCGTCTGCGTCGCAGAAACTTAAACTTGTGCCTATATTGTGGGGGTTTAGGCCACTATCTGCAGACCTGTGAGTTGCGCAAGCCAAAGTGTGGTGACGAGTCTTGCCCTCTGGCCAAGTTGAGTCAGGATACAAGACCTACTCCTGTCTCTACTGTGGCAGAGGTACTTGTCACACAACCCACACTAAAAAGCTCTCTGTCCTATAATTGGGGTCCTTGGGCAAGGGAGCCCCATTATAGATTCAGGAATCAAAAAATAATGTTTTTCTCCTCTCTTGAGGTTCCTGTGGAAGCGGAGTTGCAAGCCCCTGGAGTGGTGCCCGATGCCCAGGGTCCTGGAGTGGTGCCCGTAGCCCAGGGTCCTGGAGTGGTGCCCGTAGCCCAGGGTCCTGGAGTGGTGCCCGTAGCCCAGGGTCCTGGAGTGGTGCCCGTAGCCCAGGGTCCTGGAGTGGTGCCCGTAGCCCAGGGTCCTGGAGTGGTGCCCGTAGCCCAGGGTCCTGGAGTGGTGCCCGTAGCCCAGGGTCCTGGAGTGGTGCCCGTAGCCCAGGGTCCTGGAGCGGTACCCGATGCCCAGAGTGCTGGAGCGGTACCCGATGCCCAGAGTGCTGGAGCGGTACCCGATGCCCAGAGTGCTGGAGCGGTACCCGATGCCCAGAGTGCTGGAGCGGTACCCGATGCCCAGAGTGCTGGAGCGGTACCCGATGCCCAGAGTGCGGGAGCGGTACCCGATGCCCTAGCTTATAGAGGGACTTCAAATATTATAGTTCAGGTGTCCATACCGGAAGGGGTCTCAGAAGCTGTCACCCCAGGTAGGGACTTGAAAAGCGCAACCCAAGAAAGGGTCTCTAAAACCATAGTTCTTGAAGGGAACTCGAGAAGCAAAACCCCAGAAGGGATCTTTGAAGTAATATCCCCAAGTGGGGTCTCGAGAGACGCAGCCCCAAAGAAGGGTCTAGAAGTCGCTTCCCCAGGAAAGAACTTAAGAAGCATAGCATTAGTGGAGGATCTGAACGTTATTGCTTCAGCAAAAGTCCCGGAAGTCCTAGTCCCGGGAGAACTTTCGATAATTATCGACTCAGAGAGGGAGGCCGATGGCCCGATCCCAGTCAGGGAGGCCAACGGCCCGGTCCCAGTAAAAGAATCCGAGGTGCTGGCCCCAGCGGGGTTCCCGGAGGCCACTGCCCCAGCGGGGTTCCCGGAGGCCACTGCCCCAGCGGGGTTCCCGGAGGCCACTGCCCCGGCGGGGTTCCCGGAAGTCACTGTCCCGGGTGGGGTTCAGAAAGTCACTGCCCCGGGTGGGGTTCAGAAAGTCACTGCCCCGGGTGGGGTTCAGAAAGTCACTGCCCCGGGTGGGGTTCAGAAAGTCACTGCCCCGGGTGGGGTTCAGAAAGTCTCAGCCCCGGGTGGGGTTCAGAGAGTCTCAGCCTCGAGTAAGGTCAATAGTGACCAGGTCCTAGCAAAGCACTCCAGTCAGTCAGATGAGAAGGAAACAGATCCTGACTCTGATATCTCAACATCCATAACCTTTGATGGGGACTTCGCCCAATTTCTGGCGCTTTTCAAACACTATTACACTATTATGTTGTCTAGACCATTTCTGGGCATCACTTCAGAAAACCTTGGGCTCTATCTGATTTATTCTTTTAGAGGAGAGCCTTCTGAGTGGGCGACCAGTCTAATGAAAGCTGAAGATCCCATTCTTCAGGATCCCCTAGCATTCTGTGATGCAATTGTTAAAAGATACGGTTCCAAAGAAATTGGTTCAGATTCCTCTAAGTCACCCGTCTTGTCTGCTGAGAGTCCACCAAATACTGTAAACTCTGCACAAGAGTCCCAGCCCGTTGTTTTGACTGCAGGATGTGCTTTTTTGACTTCTTCTTCTAATAATAGTACTTTACTAGAAAGTTCAGCTCCCAAGGGTAAGAGACCTGTCTCTGATTTGAACGCAGCCTTGCTGGGTGGTACCATCAGTTCAGACAATGTTTGGGGAATTACCTTGGTCAGACCTAAAGAGCTTTGTAAAAAGAAGAAGAAGAAAAAGAAATAATTTTTGACTCTTGCCTTGATAAAAAAAAAAAAAAGATTTTTTTTTTCCCCTTGTCTTGTGTCCAGTGGCCACCATCAAGGGGAGGGCACTGTTACAAGTTGTTGCTACAACTTGTTTTTTTTTTTTGTTTTCTTGTCTGTTAGACCAGTGTGTCAGGTTTTTTTTTGTATCCCTTGTTCTGGATAGTCTGAATTTTGGGGTCTTTTGACCCCTCCTCAAGGGGGGGGTGATGTTATGAGCCACGGCTGTGGCTCATTCCTGTTTTGCAGTTTTGTTCTGTATTTCATGTTATACTTCTGTTTATGTTCCCCGTAGGTGTCATGGGGTGCTCGGAGCTCACCCTTAAGGAGGGGATACTGTTATGAACCACAGGTAGTGGTTCATTCCTATTTTATGTTATAAAGTTGTCTTGCATGCCAGGATTTCCTGTTGCTCTGTTTTAGAATACTCTTGTCTGCTGCCGCTGGTGAGTCTGTGTAATTGCAGCTTGTTCCCTTGTGTTCAGCCTCACCTGGCTGCTAATTGCATCTAGTCAGTTTGGAATCATGCAACAAGGCAGCTGCATGGGATTATTAATTAGGCCTCTCTGTTATATGCTGGCTGTTTGCAATTTACAGATGCTGGTGATATTTCTTGGTTTTCAGTCTGCTTGAAGTCTGACCTGGTTCCTGCCAGTCCCTGAGCTCCTGTATAGCAGTGTCTGACTAGCTGCTTCCTGTGTTGATTCCTGTGTCAGTCCCTGTGTCGATTCCTGTGTCTGATCCCGTGTCCTGCTGTTAGGCGTTCCAGCCCTGAGGTCCCGTGGCTTTGCCTATCCCTGGTCAAGTTCCTGGTTTCCTGGGATCCTCCGGTCTGTCGTTTGGGATTCTGCCTGTCCTCCAGTTCTGGGAGTGTGTGTCGGCATCATTGAGGGTTCCTGTCCGTTTGCCAGTATTCGTACCGGTTCCGTGAGTAGCGGCACTGCCGCGTCCGTTGGGCCTAGGCCGCTATATTTCATTATTGTTTCTGTCCCTGGTGTTTTGCAGAGGGTTCTGTTTGTGCTGTCACCGCCGGTACACAAGGGTATTGTGTCGGCGTGTGATCAGCATTTCCTTTGTTGTTATTTTCCTTTGGCGGTTTCTCCGCACATACTTTAGGTTTTTAGTTAGCTTGTAGCCCCTGGCCTGTTTGCTTAGTTAGAGGGCCTCTTGTTATCATCCTGTCTCGGATTTCCCTTTGTCTCTCACTAAGACCGGGGGGCACCGGAGTTGGGCAGACATAATCCGCCTTTCAAACGTGGCTGCCAGGGGCTCAAGAAACCATAGTCTCGCAAGGGATTTCTGACAGCACGGGTGAGACAACAGAGTTAGGGCGCCAGGGGCTATTCCCTTTCCATTCCCCTTTCCCAGCGTTACGTCCTGGTGCTCTGGACTCACTTCATGAGCATCTCCCTTGTTCTGAGCACCAGGAACCTAACAGTTATTGAGGTTAATAATACTATGGGATCAAAATGACCCCCAAATTCTATGATTTAAGCTGTTTTTTAGGGTCTTTTGAAAAAAAACACCCGAATCCAAAACACACCCGAATCCGACAAAAAAAATCGGTGAGGTTTTGCTAAAACGCGTCCGAACCCAAAACACGGCCACGGAACCGAACCCAAAACCAAAACACAAAACCCGAAAAATTTCAGGTGCACATCACTACTAAAGAGTAAAGACTAACATTTGGGATACAGGGATAGGGTTATTGTGTGCATGCCCTTAGCGTGTACATGAAAAGGGGACATGGTCACGTATCACACCTCTATTTTATGTTACACAGGGGGGATGTGGTCAATTTACCTACAATCAAAGGAGTTAAATTGAGACCTGATCGCTGCTGTGTGTTTTGGTTTTCAGATCTGAACTGCACATGTGTATGTACCGAATTGCATAGGCGCAACGAACCGCAGAAATGGAGATCGCTGGTCAGCAACGGGATGGTGCGATAAATCCGATCACACGGGCGTTCGCAAGGTGATTGACAGGAAGAGGCAAATTTTTAATGGCAAATGACCATTTCCAGGGAGTGTCCAGACAAACGCAGACATGTCAAAGCATTTGAAATAAAAGCATGGTGGGAGATAAAGGGTCTAGAACAATATATAACAGTTAATAGGATCCCAAGGGGTCTAATACTAATTAAAAGACCTACATTTGGGCTAGATAACACAGAATTCATCTCCAAGTGGGATGAGATTTTGCAAAATTGCTCAATCAACTTGATAAAGCTCATAATTCTAGAAAAACAAAAAAAAATTGTTAAAATTGAGGATGACCTTAAGGTTAAAGAACAGCAACTAGCCATACATAAAGACAAAGGAGAATTTAAAGCAAATGATCTCACATTAACAAAGAAACTTGAACATATTGAGGAAGATGTCATTAAAGGTAAACAAAAGAAATTCTTCAGAGATAAACAAGATTATCTGCATAATAAGATACAAAACTGGAGCAGATTCCAAGACAAGAAATACCAACATATTCCTGTATATCAGGACCCCGGAGCAAGGAAATGGAAAACAACACCATATAGGAATAAGAACTTTCGCAATCAAAATCCACAACAAGTACACCAGGAAAAAGAAAGAACCAATTTGACGACTTCAAAAATTGTAGCCACTAACAACAGATTTTCAGCACTTCAAAGATTAGAGTCAAATAGTGACTCCGATTTTTTATCCCCGGACCCAATAACAGACAACACATTCTCTATAAGGAAAACATTCTTCAGAGAGAGACTGAAAAGGAATTCCCCCATGAAAAGAGGCCTCCAAGAAGAAGAGGTACAAGGGGCGGGCATAGAAAGAACAAACAAACGACGCTACCTCCCATAAAGAACCCGATGGAACAAGGAATATTTAACCTTTCTAGTCATATTCTTAATGAAGCAGAAATATCACTCCTGAGTAAGGGCTTAAAATTTGCACCTGACAAACAGATGAATAAATTCGATACTTTCATAGATCTCAATAAGTTCTCAAGATCCCTTACTCTAAAGAGACATTTTGCGAAGAAAGAACAACTAACAGACTCAACAGAACCTTCCAAATCAGGCCTAAAAAGGAAATCTAAATATTACCCCCTGGAATCTAAAGGTAATCATATAAACGTATTCCAGGAGCTAGTGAAAAAGGACCTTTGTGACGTCGAAATTAAGAAATCCTCCTTTTCAAACCTGAAGAATAAAGAAAAAGAAGCACTCAGAAATCTGCAAGAAAATAATGAAATTATCATCAAGCAGGCAGACAAAGGAGGTGGCATTGTCCTCCTTGACAGAGAGGCATATGAATGTGAAGCTCTACGCCTTTTACATGCATCCTCCTATAAACAGCTTCCACAAGATCCAACTAATTCTTTTGTAGAAGAACTCAGAATTTTACTGGTACACTATTTTCATAACAATATTTTGGATAAAAATGAATTCCAGTACCTTATGATGACAACACCGGTAATACCAACATTTTACTACCTCCCAAAGATACACAAGAGTCTTTTAAAACCACCAGGCAGACCCATCATCGCAGGGATTGACTCCCTTTCTAGCTATTTATCGGAATATGTAGACATTTTTTGGTGTAAATACGTAATTAACTTACCATCTTTCTTGAAAGACACCAACAGTGTAATCAATATACTGTCCTCAGTGGAATGGAAGGGTTCCTACCTCTGGATTACTATAGACGTGCAAAGCCTATACACCTCCATTGTCCATGAAAAGGGAATAGAAGCTTGCAGAAGATATCTGGATAAAGACCCAGAACTCTCAACACTTCATAAGAATGCAATTTGTGACTTAATGAAATTCATCTTAAGTCATAACTACTTTACATTCCAGCGGACATTCTTCCTACAAATTTGTGGAACGGCCATGGGTACGTCATTTGCGCCCAGTTTTGCCAACTTACTAATGGGCTCATGGGAGGAAGATTGCATCTATAATAATAACCCATACTTGAAAAATCTGTCTACAAACGATATATAGATGATATCCTGATTATCTGGGAAGGAGAAGAGGAACTATTCAGAAGCTTTTTTCAACTACTCACCACAAACCAATACAATTTGAAGTTTACATATGAGATCAGCAAAGAAAGTGTACATTACCTGGATCTAACTCTTTCGAGCTCCGATTCAAAAGTCATAACCAGTAATCACATAAAAGAAGTAGACACTAACAGCTACCTTCATTTCAAAAGTTGCCATGCTCGGAGTTGGAAAACCAACATCCCATACTCTCAGTTCTATCGCATTAAACGCAACTGCAGTAATGAACAGGATTGCAAAAACCAATTAACAACATACGCCACCAGATTTAAGGAAAGGAGGTATCCGGAACATGTGATAGATGAAGCATTGAAGAAAACGGCCAACATACAAAGAACGGAACTATTCAACAAACAAGCACAGAAGAAATCTGAGAACTTCACCCCTTTCATCACCACATTCAGCAACCAAGAGCATATCATTAAAAAAATCCATCAACAAGCATTGGAACATCTTATTAATGGAGCCAATACTAAAAGATATTCTTCCACCAAAACCAGACATTGTGTTCCGAAAAACCAGCAGCCTGAAAGATATCTTGGCTCCAAGTCACCTACAAAGCAGGAATAAACCCGGAAACAGCACCCTCTTAAACTGCAAAGGATGCTATAAATGTGGAAACTGTAATATCTGCAAATACCTTCATCCAAATAGGGAAAAAATCACTAATTACAACAGCACCAAAGAGTACAGTATTAAAGACTTCTTAAACTGTAACTCCACCATGGTAATATATCTACTTGAGTGCACATGTGGATTAAAGTACGTCGGAAAGACGAAAAGGGTCCTAAAGCTACGAATCCAAGAACACATTAGAAACATCAAGAATAAGATAGACAACCATACAGTTTCCAAACATTTTACAGAAAAATATAAATCAAATCCGGAAGATATCTCATTTAAAGCAATTGAACTGGTGAAACTTGGAGAAAGAGGGGGTGATATTCTAAATAAGTTATCAAAACGGGAAATGTTCTGGATACATGAACTAAAGACCTTATCCCCGTTAGGACTAAATGAAGCCTTTGAAATTGCTCCTTTTCTCTGATACTTCATTTCTCACATACCTTTTATTTCCTTTCTTACTCTTTTGGCACATAATTATGTAAGAAATTGGTCTACTTGTTATGCATACTTATATTTAGTTCAGATTTGATGTCATAAGCCATCTCATGGTTTTTTTTCAGTAAAACTCTCCACCAGACGATATTAAAACTGACAAACGTGGGAAGGAGCATAAGACGACTCCAAATGATGTGCAAGACCAATTTTAAAGATACATCTAAACAATGGACATTTGAATGACCAAGAAATAATGAGTTCACATTACTGTATTGTCAGTTTTTAAAAAATCATCTGGTCTAGGTCCTGTTTATATTACATATAAAATCATTAATATCATTTATAATGATAAATTGATAATATCTAACTGCACTCAAAATATTAATATGGTCCAGCACAAATGTATAGCACTGTCACTTTAAAATTATAATATCGCAACATAATTCATGGCACTGTCACTTTAAATTATCACTTTCAAACGACGAGACACCATAAATATTACCTACACCACAATAGTCATCTAGAATATAATGTGATATTCACAACCTATTCTAAAATTTAAACATGGCTTAATAATCACTTAAAGTGGTTCATTTTTTAATTATAATTTCTTTCTTCAACAACACAATAGTCATCACATTTTCTATGCACTCCTTTATTCTACGAATGGAGATGCGTGTCACCGGGATACATGCACTACCACTACGGCCGGAAGTTAATGGCGGTGCGTTCCACCGAATTAACAAATACGTCACTTGCACTCGCCAGATCACTTCCGCGTCTAGTACGGAAGTGACGCCACTGTCATGGCGGTGCGTGTCACCGCTATTTTCTTTCTTTCTTTTCGTAATTCGTCTCTAGTCTACTGGACCCTTCCTTCTTTCACTTCCATGAGTATAATCATCACTAACCCCGATCTTTCTGTTTTTACCCACACGATAGTTACTATCGGTACTTCACTGCACTATAAGGATATCACGCCGGGCGGAAATGACACATGCGTTCCACCGCTATTTCCGACGGCATTAGCTGTTACTATATGTTATTAAATACTTGTTGTTCGTTTTTTCGGTTCTTTCATGCTTTATCCGTATCTTAATTTATTTGTCACCTCTTTGAGTGCCATTTAGAATATCAATAATCGTTTTTCCTCTAAGTACTTTAATTTAATTAATGATAATCACAGGAAGTGATGTCATCATTAATCACCTCCTCTGGGCATAAATAGAGCAAAGCCTACTCAGTGTGGTCATCCCCTTGATGAAGTCCTGTTGCTGACGGACGAAACGCGTTGGGAGTACCTGCAGACATCTCCTTTTATGGACAGATAAGCTTCAAACAATTTTTTATTCTGTACGCATGCATTCCAGCTATTGTTATGGACAGATAAGCTTGATATAATTTTTTATTCTGTACGCATGTTATCCAGCTATTTTATGTGTATTTTTATGTGATTATGTTTATTAAATTCTTTGTTTTTTAATATATACACTGCTCAGGCTATTAATCTCATTTGGGAATAAGTTAGTTCCCTAAATTAGGCCTGTAAAACTAAGCAGCAACACAATACTAAAGTCAAACGGTATACACTATGTCAGTTTTCTTCTGTTTTATCCGCATGTTTTAAGCCACAAAAGAGTGCTGCTTGAGCTGAGCTTCTCTTTACCAGATAAGTATTTTAAGCTGATCCTTATCATCCCTTTCTTTATACCTTCTCTCCCCCTGAATCTATTCACTACACTCTTGGGCGCTTGTTTTCACTAATTCTTGCAATATATATACATACTATCACATAAGTAGTCATACCAGGACTGAAAGTAGAATTTTCCTCACCAAGGGCAAGGCAGTATTTTGGCACCTCCCCTCGTTACACTAAAATTAAGATATTATCAAACATTTTGAAAAAAGGGACTACTCTTGGACAGTATTGCCTCCCATATGCTTCAAATGCCCTAAGCATCTGTCACATGGCAGCATGTTCCCCCCTTGCCCCGTGTGTCCCCATACACTACATCCTTAAACTACATCACTACACTACATGCCCCTATACACTGCACTACATCCCTAAGCTACATCTCCCTATGCGCTACACTACATTACTACAGTACATGCTCCTATACAGTGCACTACATAAAAGAACATCTCAGTGCCTCCACAAGAGCTTACCATGAGGAAGATCTCTCATACCCCTTTCAGACAGAAAGTGAAATTACCGGGTGAAGCAGTTCCACCCGGTAATTTCATGACACACACGAGTCCTTTTTCTGTGTGAAAGGGTCAACCCATATTGTAATTTCCGGGACTTCGACCCAGGAATTTACCGGGGTCAGAGACACGGGAATTATGACATGGGTTGACCCTTTCACACAGAGAAAATACCCGTGTTGATCTGCAATTTACCGACCCGAAATTTTCGACCCTGTAATTTGCATGTCTGTGTGAAAGGGGGGTCAGGCAGGTCTCTGCAAAACGACCCGGCACTGAAATGCCGGGTATTTGCCGGGACTTTCAGACTTTTCTGTCTGAAAAGGGTATAAGTCTCAGCTCCTCTGTTATATGGAGCACCAGACAGATCTGAAGCAGCATGTAGTGGACTCAGTGGAGGGAGGGGGCAGTATGGTCTACAGCAGCAGCACACAGGTGGCTGATCGTGGAGGAGGGACCAGCCACCACATACAACAGATCACTTACAGAGGAGGCGGGTGCAGCAGAGATTGGATGCATTAACTGACACTCTGCAGGCCCTCCTCCTTTCCTTCGGCTGGACAACCTGTCAGTGAATAAGGGAAGATCATCTGAGAGCAGGCTGTCAGAGAGCTGGTCCAGTGTGCAGGGAGAGAGCCGTGTGACTGAGGACCAGCACATGTTGCAGGCAGTGACGTGCGGTGGGGTGAGGCAAGTGAGGCAGAGCCTTTCCGCACGTCCCTGGTTGCAGGTGGAGCATCCAGGGGTGAGTGACAGCCGTGGCTGTGAGAGGTAGACTTTGGAGGCATGACTTCACTGGTGTTTGGGTTTTTTTTTAATATATATATTTTATTGAGTATAATAGGAAAAAGTTACACCAAACAGATCTAACAGCTCCATAAGCAAAACAATATACACAATAATATAGACAACAAGTAGTTGGGGTCAAAATCTTAAGGGCAATAAGAAAGATCAGTAAAGGCGTAACATACCAAAATACTGAAATAGACCTTACATGTTTTATTTTTTTTATTCCAGTTGGGGGAGAACAATCAGAACATTGACCAGAAAAGTGAATGAAAAAGGGAGGAGATGAGAGGAAAAAGAGAAATAGAGAAGCAGACGAATATAGGAATAAAGAAAGAAAGGGATAGAGAAAGAAAGAAATAGGGGATAAGAGGAAAAAAGCAATAGTGTAACAGAAGAAGAGAAGAAAGAAAGAATAGGAGGGTGAAAGGATAGCCAGCCGAGGTGTGCGCGCATCTTCAGTACTAGGTGAAATTAAATTAAATGGTAGCCAGAGGGGGTTCGGCCTCATGATAAGTGGTCATGGGAGACCAAACGCGTTCACTGGTGTTTTAAGGTGAAGTCAGTGTCTGTGTCACAGCTCCACCCTGGGTCCACCTCTCACAGCCGCACAGCTCCTTCACTGACAGGCACTAAGAGGGTTTGACACTTGTATTGCAGCCACTGCCCGTGTCTGGCCGTCGGCTCTCTTTGCACCCTAGAAATCCTGCACTTGGATCATGTGTCCCCCTAGCTTCCCCCTAGTTGTGGCCCTGCTCATACACATACATACATATATACAGTCACATACATACATAAATACATATATACTGCGATAGAAGCACTGGTAAATTGATAAATGGGAGTTATGTTTATTCCAGGTTTCTGGCCTATGTATTTTAAACCCCCAGGAAATGTCTTTTTTTTCTAAACAGACACTGGGCTAGATGCATCATCGCTTAGAAAGTGATAAAATGGAGAGTGAAAAAGTACCAGCCAATCAGCTCCTAACTACCATGTCACAGGCTGTGTTTGAAAAATGGCAGTTAGGAGCTGATTGGCTAATACTTTTTCACTCTCAATTTTATCACTTTCCAAGCGATGATGCACCTGGCCCTTGATTAGAGTTTGGGCTTTCAGTAAAAGCCGAAAATGAGTCCTGGGGGTATGGATGTGAGAGAGGGCTCCATTCACAAGGCCCATTTCAGGTCTTTAGGCCTTCAGCCTGAGAGCAGGATAATTTAGTACCTGCACCTGTAAGAGGCTGAGTCAGGGCTTGGCTCAGGGTCTTTCTACTTGGGGAAACAGGCAGCAGTCCTGTGATGAGACAATGTGAGTTACTGATTGTTAGTATTGTGTATATGCCTGTGTTTGTGGTAGGGGCATTAGGTCCTACCACCCTGAGAGAGGGAAGTTATTGGGTTTAGGTAGTGCCTAGATGGGCTAGGGTTTATATTTAGTTTTTGTGCTGCACAATAAACCTAGCCACGGCTGGATAGCACGAAAACCCTGGACTGATGTGCTGTTTTCCTGGCTGCTGTGTGTTTGGAGGTGCCCATCTACCCCAGGAGAGGGTACCCTAAGCTTGATCTCTTCACACTACATACATACATACATACATACATACACACATACAGTCACACACAGCCTAGAAACAGAGCACCTAAATGACTCTCAAGTTGTCATAACTAATTGCACCAGGGGACAGGGGCGGGTGGATCACTAGTCTGCTGCTCAGAGCATCTTACAGACACTTCAAGCAGCAAAACTGCTGTTTTGGCATTAGGGAAGAAGACTTGAGTATCTCCCCCCAACAGCATGGGAGCCAGAGTGGGGCGCAGTCTGCAGACGAGGGTAGGTACAGCTGGTAACGCCCCCAGGTCATCTTTATCCTGTTGCAGCCACACACTGCTCCTTGAGGCCGTGGTCACAAACATTCATATATACAGTCACACACCAATACACATACATACATACATACATACATACATACATACATACATACATACAGTCAAATACATGGACACACACATACTGATATACAGTCAAACACATAGAGTGACAACTATATACATACTTGTCACACACATGCACAGTCATACACCTATATACATATATTCCGTTATGCTCGGCTCCCCCATTAGGCTATACTTTACTGCGTCGGGTGCCTCCACTATAGAGTAGCATAGAAGGTCCATAGGTGCCGCACTCCTGGCGGCTTGCAGAATAAACATCAATGTCGCATAGTTAAGTAGTCAAGTATGCAACATTGATGGTGATTCTGCAAGCCACCAGAAGTGCCGCACCTACGGACTCTATATACATACATATATAACAGTCACACATATATACACATTCAGTCATACACCTATATACATGGATACAGACAGACAGTGCTCCCTCTCTGAGTCACTCTTGCCTTATAGGCTGGCTGCTGGGGATAGTCCTTATCACTCTGGGACAGTGAGCTGTTCCTCCCCCTCCTCTCTCCCATGCAGCTGCTGCTCCTGCTGCTGGCATAGTTCCGTGTAACTCCACCCCTACTTGGACTTCACCTCCCTCCACTTCTTTTTATTGCAGCGTACAGTTCCTTCCTGCTCTGCTGCAGCTGGGATTGAAGTTTAGGGGCCTCTGAGATTGGGGGGCCAGGGAATACTCACCCCCTGTGCCCCTACCCTTAATCATGCTTTGCCCCCAGTTCATATTATGCCACATTATAGTGCCTCCACTTCATACTGTGCCATATTACAGTGCACCAGTTCACATTATGTAACATTATAATGCTGTCCTGTTAACTTTATACCCAACATTACAAAGAGCAGGCCTATACCTAATTTACCTATAAATATTGCAGGCCCCAAAGCAAATGTTTGTATGAGAAATGTATATAACACATGTAACTGTGACAGGGAAGGTGGCCTCTCTCAGCTCTAGGCCCCATAGCAGCTGCACTCCGTGCACCTATGGTAGCTATGCCCTTGGCTCCTTCCTCCCATTGTTGAATCTTATTTTGAGATTCAATAATGTATTTGACAACATAAGGGTTAAACTACATGTTTCTAGAGGTGACGGGGAATATGGGTAGGAAAAAAGCATAACAATTATGTACACTGTACACTGAAAATATTACAAAATGTCAGTTTAATTTTTGTTAACATGCACCAATTGTTGCAAAATACAATAATAACCTGTTTTGAAAACAAGAAGAAACTAGAAAGAACAAGAACACTTTCCGGTCCTCTTGTCTGGTCAGAATCTCCCTGACTGTTCTAAGAGACAATAGGAGGGTCATCCGGATCACTTTCATGGCAATTCCATTAGAATCCGAGTTTTGTGGCACCAAATCCTCATCACTACACTTTATCAGGTTTAGATACCTCCCTTCCGGACTGGGCAGGAGAAATTTCATGCAGAAATTTTGGCATTGGTCAGACCTCTCGTACACATGGCATGTTGATGCGCTGAAGCAGGCAGAAGCACCTTGTAAACAAAATCACAGCACACAAATCTCAGCAAGTTGTAACTTGCACCTGGCTGCATTGTGGCGGCTTAGCTCAGCCTTATCACTGTGGTCTGTCACTACACACCTTCAACTCGCCCAGTGCAACAAAGTGGAAATTGCACCTTCCCGCAGATATTTTTCAGCAGCCACAGAGTGAGTTATTCTGCTCCAGACATAATATATAGAATTAGAGCACGTGCAAGCAAGTTACTTCTTATGCTAATGCATAAATGCAGATGAATGCAGAGTAAATGCATACAGAAGTTTTCTTTTACCAGAAATATATGGTTCATCAGCATCAGACACGGACCCCTAACATTACAATCTATAACACTACATTGTGGGTTTTTGTTGCTACTATTGCGTGTGTTATGCACACTGGTGATGGTTGCTGTGAAAGTGAGACGTGTACAATGACATGAGAAGAATGTTTACCGCCTGTCCATGAACTGTACCTTCATCGTGCTAGGATGTGATTGGGAACAAACAAAAATGTGCCTTGAGTGCAAAGGTTTGTTGATAACTGAAAAAATATATACAGTATTTGCTGGCGTATAAGACTACTTTTTTGCCCTGAAAAACATGCCTCCAAGTGGGGGGGTCGTCTTATACGCCGGGTGCACTTCAGTTGGGATAGTCATAGCTGCCATAGTGGCCTTCCGATACTCGCCCGGTGCCCATAGTGGCCTCCCGATGCCCGCCCACCTCATTCTACTCACCATCCAGTATCGCACGATATCCAGTGCGGCCGCGGCGGGTCACTAGTACCAATTACAGGGAGATGCAGGGACTGGCCGGAGGCGCTGCAGTCGCGTTGTGGCCGTACAATGGTGACAATGACAGGTACTGTAATGGCACTAATACTAATAGCACTCATGTGAAACCGGTAACACTAAATGCACACAGGGGTATACTTTTATACATTTTACAACTTTCTCCTCGCCCCATCCCCGCTTCTTATGCATACCTTGATAAATACTCCCTATCCAAATCTCTTATCAGGTCATAATATACAGTATGTCACAAATCTGATGTTCTTTTACGTTTTATTTGGTGTGTGGAAGGGGGTAGTCTTATACGGCGAGTATATAACAAACTCTATATTTTGAGTGGAAATGTTGGGGGTCGTCTTATACGCCCAGTCGTCTTATACGCCGGCAAATACGGTATATGTAATGTGATATGTGATGGGTGATAGATATGTGGCGGTGTCTGGTAGTGATTTTGATTGTGCTACCTATGTAATGAACTATGTGTATGGATATCATATGTGAGTGAAAATGAAAGTATATGGTATATGGAGACAACAGCACGAAACCATGGATCCTTCTTGCTCAAAGTTTGGGAAGATAATTTTTAATCAAGCAGAATATTAATCCACTCCCCCACCATTCAAAGAGATCTGCAGTGACTAAGGGGGTGTCAGGAACCTCATGGAGAATGATCGGGTGCTTGGCATTATAGGACCATAAAGCATTGCAGGGAGCAAAACATAGACAACTCGCTCAGCAGCCATAGAGAACCAGGGCCCTCATTCCGAGTTGTTCGCTCGCTAGCTGCTTTTAGCAGCATTGCACACGCTAGGCCACTGCCCTCTGGGAGTGTTTCTTAGTTTAGCAGAATAGCGAACGAAAGATTAGCAGAACTGCTACTAAATAATTCTTTGCAGTTTCTGAGTAGCTCCAGACCTACTCACAGATTGCGATCAGCTCAGTCCGTTTAGTTCCTGGTTTGACGTCACAAACACGCCCTGCGTTCGGCCAGCCACTCCCGCATTTCTCCAGCCACTCCTGCGTTTTTCCCTGACGCAGGAGTGGCTGTCTATGTTCAGTGGTACTGCCGTATAAATCCAGTCCAGTGATACTGCCATATATGTCCAGTGGTACTGCCATATAATTCCAGTGATACTGACGTATATGTCCAGTGGTACTGCCGTATAAATCCAGTCCAGTGATACTGTCGTATATGTCCAATGGTACTGCCATATAATTCCAGTGATACTGCCATATATGTCCAGTGGTTCTACCGTATAAATCCAGTGGTACCGGCGTATAAATCCAGTCCAGTGATACTGCCGTATATGTCCAGTGATACTTCCGTATATGTCCAGTGGTACTGCCGAATATGTCCAGTGGTACTGCCGTATAAATCCAGTCCATTGATACTGCCGTAAAAGTCCAGTGATACTGCCTTATAAATCCAGTTGTGCTGGCGTATAAATCCAGTCCAGTGATACTGCCGTATAAGTCCAGTGATAATGCCGTATATGTCCAGTGATACTTCCACATATGTCCAGTGATACTGCCGTATATGTCCAGTGGTACTGCCGTATAAATCCAGTGGTACTGGCGTATAAATCCAGTCCAGTGATACTGCCGTATATGTCCAGTGATACTTCCGTATATGTCCAGTGGTACTGCCGTATATGTCCAGTGGTACTGCAGTATAAATCCAGTCCAGTGATACTGCTGTATATGTCCAGTGGTACTGCCGTATAAATCCAGTGGTACTGGCGTATAAATCCAGTACAGTGATACTGCCGCATATGTCCAGTGATACTGCTGTATATGTCCAGTGATACTTCCATATATGTCCAGTGGTACTGCCGTATATGTCCAGTGGTACTGCCGTATAAATCCAGTGGTACTGGCGTATAAATCCAGTCCAGTGATACTGCCGTATATGTCCAGTGATACTTCCGTATATGTCCAGTGGTACTGCCGTATATGTCCAGTGGTACTGCAGTATAAATCCAGTCCAGTGATACTGCTGTATATGTCCAGTGGTACTGCCGTATAAATCCAGTGGTACTGGCGTATACATCCAGTACAGTGATACTGCCGCATATGTCCAGTGATACTGCTGTATATGTCCAGTGATACTTCCATATATGTCCAGTGGTACTGCCGTATATGTCCAGTGGTACTGCCGTATATGTCCAGTTGTACTGCCATATAAATCCAGTCCAGTGATACTTCCGTAAAAGTCCAGTGATACTGCTGGATAAATCCAGTGGTACTGGCGTATAATTCCAGTCCAGTGATACTTCCATATATGTCCAGTGGTGCTGCCGTATATGTCCAGTGGTACTGCCGTATATGTCCAGTGGTACTGCCATATAAATCCAGTCCAGTGATACTGCTGTAAAAATCCAGTGATACTGCTGTAAAAATCCAGTGGTACTGGCGTGTAAATCCAGTCCAGTGATACTGCCGTATAAATCCAGTGATGTTGCCGTATATGTACAATGGTACTGCCGTATAAATCCAGGCATACTGTCGTATATGTCCAGTGGTACTGCCAAATAATTCCAGTGATACTGCCGTATATGTCCAGTGGTACTGCCGTATTAATCCAGTGGTACTGGCATATAAATCCAGTCCAGTGATACTGCCATATATGTCCAGTGATACTGCCGTATATGTCCGGTGGTAGTGCCATATATGTCCAGGGGTATTGCCGTATAAATTCAGTCCAGTGATACTGCCGTATATGTCCAGTGGTACTGCCGTATAAATCCAATGGTACTGGCGTATCAATCCAGTAAAGTGACACTGCCGTGTAAGTCCAGTGATACTGTTGTATATGTACAGTGGTACTGCAGTATAGATCCAGTCATACTGCCGTATATGTCCAGTGGTGCTGCCATATAATTCCAGTGATACTTCCATATATGTCCAGTGGTATTGCTGTATTAATCCAGTGGTATTGGCATATAAATCCAGTCCAGTGATACTGCCGTATATGTCCAGTGATACTGCCGTATATGTCCAGTGGTACTGCCGTATAAATTCAGTCCAGTGATACTGCTGTATATGTCCAGTGGTACTGCCGTATAAATCCAGTCCAGTGATATTGCCATATATGTCCAGTGGTACTGCCTTATAATTCCAGTGATACTGCCGTATATGTCCAGTGGCACTGCCGTATAACTACAGTGGTACTGGCGTATAAATCCAGTCCAGTAATACTGCCATATATGTCCAGTGGTACTGCCGTATAAATCCAGTGGTACTGGCGTATAAATCCAGTCCAGTGATACTTCCGTATATGTCCAGTGGTACTGCTGTATATGTCCAGTGGTACTGCCATATAATTCCAGTCCAGTGATACTGCCGTAAAACTCCAGTGATACTGCTGTATAAATCCAGTGGTACTGGCATATAAATCCAATCCAGTGATGCTGTCGTATAAATCCAGTGATACTGCCGTATATGTACAATGGTACTGCCGTATAAATCCAGGCATACTGCCGTATATGTCCAGTGGTACTGCCATATAATTCCAGTGATACTGCCGTATATGTCCAGTGGTACTGCCGTATTAATCCAGTGGTACTGGCGTATAAATCCAGTCCAGTGATACTGCCATATATGTCCAGTGATACCGCCATATATGTTCAGTGGTACTGCCATATATGTCCAATGGTATTGCCATATAAATTCATTCCAGTGATACTGCTGTATATGTCCAGTGGTACTGCCGTATAAATCTATTGGTACTGGCGTATAAATCCAGTGGTACTGGCTTATAAATCCAGTGATACTGGCGTATAAATCCAGTCCAGTGATACTGCCGTGTAAGTCCAGTGCAGAGCCAGCCATAGGCATAGGCAAACTAGGCAATTGCCTAGGGCATTTGATATGCCTAGGGGCATCATCAGCTTCTGCTGATTAAAATGATATGCAACATGCCTATATTCTGTATGTAGCATTTCATATGCAGATACAGCCACAGTCTCACACAGTATATAGGCATGCTGCATATCAGTTTTATCAACAGAAGCTGCTTGTGCATCGTAGCCACATAGCAATGCAAATAAGATGCATCTTCATTAAAAAAAATGTGCCCGACGTTAGCATTGAGGCAAGATTTATGAGGACACATCTGTATCCAAGAAGAGGTCACAGTGTTCATGGCAGTGTGAGTGCTGTGTGCATGTGAGTGGGTTGGTTGTGCAGTAGCGTTCGGAATATGTGTAAGGAGCATTGTGTGTGTCATGTAAAAATGCATTAATAATGTGCAACATATGTGTAAAGGGCTACTATGTGTGTCATTATGTGTATAAGGGCATTAATAATGTGCGGCATATGTGTAACAGGGTACTAATGTATGTGTGTCATTATGTGTATAGGGGCACTAATAATGTGCAGCAAATGTGTAGGGGGCACTATGTGTGTCATTATGTGTATAAGGGCATTAATAATGTGCGGCATGTGTGTAAGGGACATTATGTGTAAAAGGGCATTAATAAAGGCTGTCATAATGTGTAAGGTGCATTATGTTTATAAGGACATTAATGTGTCTCATATGTGTAAGGGGCATTACTGTGTGGAATTGTGTATAAATGCATTACTAATGTGTGGCATTATGTGTATAAGGTGCTCTACTATGTGGCGTTGCAAATAGAAAGGGCACTACTGTGTCGTCTAATGTGAATAAAGAGCAATAAGGTGTGGTGTAATGTGAATAAGGAGCAATTCAGTGTGATGTAATGTGAATAAGGGGCTCTACTGTGAGGAGTAACGTTTATAAGGTAAAGTGATACTACTGTGGGATGTAATATGAATTATGAACACTATCGCAAGATAAAATGTGAATAAAGTTGCAGCACTGTGGCGTAATTGGAATTGGGGTTACTATTGTGTGGCCATGTCCCTTCCCAGCAAGAAGATGCCCCTTTTTGGGCTGTGCGTCAAATGTGCGAACTGTTCCTATTTAAAATATAGGGGGTACAAGGACTGCTATGGGTGAGGGGTAATGGTGCTGGGAAAGATGTGCAAGGTCAGAGGCAGAACCAGCGGTGGTGCTAGGGGGCACCAGCCAAAATTTTGCCTAGGGCATCATATTGGTTAGGGCCGGCTCTGGTCCAGTGATACTGTTGAATATGTACAGTGGTACTGCAGTATAGATCCAGTCATACTGCCGTATATGTCCAGTGGTACTGCCATATAATTCCAGTGATACTTCCATATATGTCCAGTGGTACTGCTGTATTAATCCAGTGGTATTTACGTATAAATCCAGTCCAGTGATACTGCCGTATATGTCCAGTGGTACTGCCGTATAAATTCAGTCCAGTGATACTGCTGTATATGTCCAGTGGTATTGCCATATAAATCCAGTCCAGTGATACTGCCATATATGTCCAGTGGTACTGCCATATAATTCCAGTGATACTGCCGTATATGTCCAGTGGTACTGCCGTATAAATCCAGTGGTACTGGCATATAAATCCAGTCCAGTAATACTGACGTATATGTCCAGTGGTACTGCCGTATAAATCCAGTGGTACTGCCGTATAAATCCAGTTCAGTGATACTTCCGTATATGTCCAGTGGTACTGCCGTATATGTCCAGTGGTACTGCCATATAAATCAAGTCCAGTGATACGGCCGTAAAAGTCCAGTGATACTGCTGTATAAATCCAGTGGTACCGGCGTATAAATCCAGTCCAGGGATACTGCCGTATAAGTCCATTGATACTGCCATATATGTCCAGTGGTACTGCCATATAATTCCAGTGATACTGCCGTATATCTCTAGTGGTACTGCCTTATTAATCCAGTGGTACTGGCGTATAAATCCAGTCCAGTGATACTGCCGTATATGTCCAGTGATACTGCTGTATATGTTCAGTGGTACTGACGTATAAATTCAGTCCAGTGATACTGCCATATATGTCCAGTGGTACTGGCGTATACTTCCAGTCCAGTGATACTGCTGTATATATGTCCTTTGGTACTGACATATAATTCCAGTGATACTGCCATATATATCCAGTGGTACTGCCGTATAAATCCAGTGGTACTGGCGTATAAATTCAGTCCAGTAATACTGTTGTATATGTCCAGTAATACTTCCGTATATGTCCAGTGATACTTCCGTATATGTCCAGTGATACTTCCGTATATGTCCAGTGGTACTGCCGTGTCAAAGTCAGAAAAATATCACGCTGCACATTGCCATATATGCACCTCATGCGTGTGCCCGCTGCACGTGCATGAGCCCTCCCGTGCATGCGTATACTCGCAGTCGCGTGCACTCGCAGGCGCACGGTATGCGCATTTACAGTAGAGTTTGTGTGCGTCTAGCGGGCGACTCGATCGTTACATATTTTAGTCATATAATGTATTTTGTAGATTATGGTCCCTTTGATAGAATCTGAAAGTTTAGTTAATGTAGTATGTTCAGAGACAGAGAGATCCCTCTTTGTTTGATACGAAGGGTCTGACAGGGGTGACACAGTGGTGTTTAGTATCCATCGGAAGAGTATTAAATTAGCAATATTCCGGTGATGGTTAGAAACGGATTAATCGCTCGTGCGTATAGTTATGGCCATAAGAAGTTTATGGACATTTGCTATATTTGCAGTTTATTACCCATGCGGCGGGAAACCTGAGTTTCCCTCCCACTTGAGCAGTTTGAAATAGTCACAGCCCACCTGTATGAACCAACCTATGACCTTTTGTTATAATGCGGAGACGGATTCCTGTGTCCAATGAACAATAAGAATGTAGGGACCATTGTACTGTACTTTGTGTAGTGTATATAAAGACAAGCCGACCTGGGCCAGCTCTCTACTCTTCTCAACGGTTCTCATCACTGATAATCGGGAGCTGGATATCCAGAAAGGCGCATGCGATTGTTTCCCCTTGTGCGTAAGTTCTCTGCAACCATATTTATCTCCTATTTTGTTGTAAGCCATTTTTCTCTCTCTTCCCCCTTAAATGTAATTGTGCCGCTATTGTATTTTAACGTGTAGTAATTCGGTTAGGTATTTTATGTTAGTTTGGTAGTGTATAAGTTGTAATGTGTATTCTTTTGCAATTGAACGTTCATTCTCTCCCTTAAAAGGTGTTAGACCCTTAGACCGGTATTTGAGTGTTTATTATATTGCTAAGTGTTCTCAGAGCGTCACACACGCTCATACAGCTTTTAAACTAACAAGGTTACACTGTGTTGCATTTACACCCTAACACTGCACAAAGGTTTACAGTATAAGTACATTATTTATGGTATAGTTATAAAGGTTTAACTCTGTGAGCGTCAACGCCGCTTGTGATCTCCTCGTGGTCTCGAGCGTCCGCTACGCTGATAGCGTATCGTTACGTTAGTCGGCAGCCTATAGCGTGCTTGACTCTACGCATTAAGCCGCGAGCAAACGTGCCGCTCGTGCGTCTCGTCCACGGCTAAGCGTCCGCTACGCTAAGTGCATACCCTTATGGTACCACATACTCCAATAGCGTACTGAGTCTCTTAACCTTTTAGCGTGTTTAATATAGGATATATATTAGGCTTTATCAATTGGGGACTCGTCCGCTCTTCACATATCTGCACTAGGTAATTTCAGCAGACATGATCGGTCAGCAAAGGGCGGGAGGTAATATATTATAGTGCTGACCAGATAAGCGTCTGCTTCGCTTAGTAAGGAGTGCTGAAGGAATCCGGAAGCGGAAGGTAGGAACAGTACGTTATTGTCTTTTAAAAGTGTTTAGTTTCTGTTTTGCGTACGTACGCATAAGCACACACACCTGTATTTCTTGATTAGTATTATTTGTCCGTACCTCATTCTCCTGATTGCCACACACTAGTGATAACGTGCTGAGACATTTGTTGTTATTAATAGTTAAAAGATAAAAAGTAATATTTAAGGGAATAATTGTAAAAGGCACGCACACAGTCTCGCCTAGAAATACAAGGGAGATTTGGGTGGTGTTCAGTGAATGATTACTGTTAAAGATCATTCACATTGATAAACGTGTAGTGTGTTACTGTGGACGTACTTGGTTTGCGTACACGTGTCCTTACAAGGGCAGGGCGTACGCAACGCAAGGGTCGACGCACGGAGCGTATATTATGCAACGGAGCGTACGGATACGCCCACATAATACAAATCGCACGATAGTATTGTTTTTAGTAGGCGATAAGGAAGCAACGTGAAAATAACACAAATCTATCTCAAATCCAAAAGTTTAAAGTTAAAAGTAAAAAAAAAAAAAAAAGACTTTCTCTGTTGCAATTCTTCTGGGTTAGACTATTACTGAATGAAAGGAATTCTGTACAGAAATAAGAGTGTTCGAATGTAAGAGTGTGTATATATAAGATTTCTCTTTTATTACGGACGTGGGAACCATAGGCCAGTAGAAAGAGGTACACCAGCGAGAGTGATAGCGCGGGGTGGCTTGGGAGGCGTCCCTTGTTAGTCTCGACATATTAATGAGCAGTAGAGTCTGCTGTACATAACAGACCAGGAGGTCAAGAACCAGGAGGTTCAGGTACAGCAGACTAGAAGTAGAGAGCACAACCGAAGAGGGTTGGTGCGAGACCCATATAGGCCAAAGAAGCTCATTGCTGAAGGAATTCGCAGCCGAAATTTTCGATTCCACTGATCGTTCCGCACATAAGATTAGTTGCTTGTGTGCAGATACGATTGTACCGCATGTGATTGTGTGCATTAGCGTGTCTTGAATTCAGAAGAACGCTACTTGCACATTGTTAACGTGATTTGTGTAATTTTTTTTATTTTAAGGGAAGTAGCCTGATCACTCAGGGACATTCCAACAACCGATACTTGCTGGGGACTGGAAGGTCCAACACGCCCCAGTAAATAAAGGTTCATAGGGGCCCTAGGTTGGGTACAGCAGCTCTGAGTCAGTGATTGCAGTACTGGCCAACGTGGGCGGGAGTTAAGTGGGCGGACTTCGAAGCAAAACCCCCACCGCAGCCTTACCCCGGACATCTTTGTTTTTGTAAGGGTTGCCGAAGACCCTGATTTGAAGTCAGAGGTAGTGAAAGCAGCACCTGCAAAGATGGGGGCCAGTTGTTCAGGTAAGGGGCGATCAACCGAGGTTCAGGTTGATTTGGTAAACCGACCAATCGGGTCGGCAAAGTATATCATGTGTGAGAAATATGGACATCACACAGAAATGTTGTGCAATGAATGGGAAAGGATGACTGTGCATGACGGGGAGAAGTTTCCCCGGGTAGGTACTTTTAACCCAGAAGTGTTACAGAATGTAAAGAGAAGAGTTTGCCTGATTAAATCTTCAAAAAGGCATATTAGACATTATGACTATTTAAAATTGTGGCAACAGGAAAGTGAAATGCAAAGAAATTTAACTTACATATCTGACTCATCTTGGGAAGAGAGACATGGCAATGGAGAGGATTATGGCTGCAGAGAATGGCACGATGGTGTACGATAAAAATGCACTTAGTAACTGTATTAAGACTGAAAGTAACAATTGTAATAAATGTAACAAGAATAATCGTAATACTGTTAAATGTACAACTATTAACCCATGCAAGTTGCACCCCATGTTAAACTTCCCTCAGGATCACCAGCAAGAAAGTGGGCCCAGCACGATGTCGGCACCTTTTCCAGCAGCCATCACACAAGACATCCAGGTGGACACGACCAAATCGGTAAAGGCAGTAATCAAACCCCCTAACGGAGGGTCAGGTGAGGTCGTGTCCACAGGTACGTACGGTGTTATATATCACGCACAAACAAATGTACCTCATATTGTAGAAACAACGCAAGATGATGTAATTGAATTTAGTCCTGTCAGGGTGATCACAGTCCCCAATGGGAAGACTGACGCTCAGGGAATCATTCCCGCCAGGGACAGTGCAATGCGCCGTCCCTGGTCCCGGATAGAATTGAGAGCAATTATGTCTGAATTCCCTGATCCTAGGAAAGATCTAGTTGCATGTCAGAGATTTATTAAAGAACTAGGAAACTCCACAGAACCCACCAACAAAGATTGGCGGACAGTGCTGAGGGCATGTTTGCCCTCCAGCGTTGACCCTGCAAAATTTATTGCTGATTGTAAATTAGACACAGAGGTACCTCATACGGAGGAACACAATCAGGAATGTATTAAGCAGATCAACCAGCAGTTAGGAGTATATTTCCCAGCCATTGCCAAGTGGAACAAAATCCTCTCCATAAGACAAGGAAAAAGGGAAAGTACTTCTGACTACTTCAATCGAGCACTGCAAGTAATGGCTAGAGACACTGGGATCACAGACATCAAAACAAATGCACAGCATAAAGAAGTAGCGGTTAAGTTATTAATGAATGGTTTAAAGGAGGTGTTGAGAACAAGGGTACAGACCACCAACCCAAACTGGAGAAATATCTCGGTGGCTACATTAAGAGAGGCCGCTGTTGATCATGATCGGAACATCACCAGACACAGGGAGTCACAGAGTAATAAGCTGATAGCCGTAAGTATACAGGCTCTAACCAAAAGGCCACTCCAGCATAAGCCCCAAACCCCTGCGAGAAATTCAAATGTGGTAGTCTGTTACAATTGTCATAAAGAGGGACACTTTGCAAGAGATTGTAGATCAAGAAGTATACAAAAGTCATATCAACCCCCTAGACAAGAGCACGAGCAGAATTATGACACACGAAATTATAATCAGGGATCATATAGGAAGAATTTGGGCCACACCCATGATATGTAGTCAGGAAAGGTGATCATTAGGACTGATGGTAAGCCTGAGGTTATTGTTAATAAATTGGGAGGTCATTCCTTGAAGACACAGGAATGACCGGGTAAAAATTGAAATGTATCTGTGAAATGTTTCTTTTTTCCCCATCTCTGACGTTTACCACAACAGCTCCAACATCACCTGACTACCTGACCTTTTCAGAAGTCTACCAAACCCCAGTATGACCTACCAGCATCGATGTATCCTGGCCAGATACAAAGGGTGGAGTATGGAAATACTGGTGGGAGAGACTATGCAAAGATACCATTGGGCATGTAGATGTGACAGCCTGATGGTGAACAGAAGATCTGACAATGTTTTTTTCTCTCCTGAAAAATGTTTGAAAAAAAATTTTTTTTTTCCTGTTGTTGTTTATTGTTGATTTATGTGACGCATATATATATATGAACGATTCTCTCTCTCTTGTTGTTTTTTTTTTCCTCTCTCTCTCTTCTTTCTCATGTTCTCATAACGTTATAGATGGTATGTCACACATCAGTTGGATAAATGGTAATGCAAGACTTATTCTCCTTACAGAAAGAGCACTGAGCTAGAAGGAATATTATATCACCAGAATGATTAGACGACTGAGAGACAGCATCTTTGAGATGACAGCAGAACAAGAAGAACAGCAAGACTAGAGAACTAATTATCGTAACAAGTTTCTCTCCCCCTCAAACTGTTTTTCTGTACCCCCATTACAAATTTCTCCTTTTCTCCTCCTGTAAGATGGACTTGCCCCAAGAGACTGTGATATGGATTTTCCTGTTGACCATGATGTTGACCAGAGCAGTCTGTTTCGGTGAGAGTACCAGTGAGGTCGAGAAAGGATACAGAATGGGTTTCTGATGACTGAGACGGAGGTGTAAATTTCCAATAACAACACAATCACCGAGCAAAGGCGAGTACCGGAAAAAAAAACGATCTAGCAGCCATGTTATTCGTAAACATTGTAAAGGATTGTTATCTGAAGAAAACTGCATCTGTAGGCATTGTGATAACTTAGTTGAGGATGGGTGCATCAAGAAATGTCAGTCCAGTTTTAACATTAACATGGACCGGCATCCATTGGGTGACTATCACTCATTAGTGGGTAAGGTGTTAAACCAAACAGACTGTTGGGTATGCTCTCAAGTACCTCAAGGTCACAGCAAGTCAGGACTAGTACCATTTCCTTTAACGATAGGGGAGGTATTTGAGTTAAGTGGTGGGAGGCCGGTGGACAAGAGGTTTAATATCTCTAGTCCTCCTAGTTTGAAGCTCCACCAATATCATGTGGATAGGTCCTTAGTGTGTTTTAACATTTCCAATCCCCGAAAGCCGGGAAATTGGGAAGTGTCATGGATTAATCAAACCATGACATTCTCACATAGAGCCGACAGATTACCCATAGACACAGAACTTATACGCCAGATAGCCGACCATAGGAAATTCTTTCGGTATAGGTACACCTTAGGAAGTAGGATCATGCGAGTTGGAGAAGTATCACCAGGATACTGTGCACATGTCGTACAAACAGATACGTGTACTAAACAGATGGGAGAATTAGGGTTAGGAGATTTCATATGGAAAATTTGTAATATGGTAATGTCCTACTCAGTCCCATATGTTCTCCCCGATGATGCATACTTCATATGCGGGAGGAAGGCGTATAAGTGGCTTGCCCCAAACTCAGAAGGGTTATGTTATATTGGAAAAGTACTGCCTGAGGTAATGACTTTATCCCACACTAAAATGAAGGATATTCACCGCAGTGCCCAAGCTCCTTATACTCACACTCATTACGAACACATCGTTAAACGGCACCTGATAGAAAGAACAGAGCATCCGGCCTCTGACCTGATCCATGAATCCACCGGGATTCAATTCCTAATCGCGTTAGATATCACTCGTACCGCCAGAGGAGTGATAAATTATAAATATATATCTGCGCTTGCAAATTTATTAGACAATATCACTGAAATGTATGATGACACATTCAGGTATACTGGGAGAGAGTTACAAGCCTACAAAACAGAACTGGTTCAGCATAGGATGATTCTCAATTATCTCACGGCTGTGACAGGCGGGTATTGTGTTACCCTAGCGACTCAGTATGGAATAAAGTGCTGCACGTATATTACAAACAGCACAGAGGACCCAGCCGAGGTCATAGACCAAAAGATGAATGACATTTTGCAATTAAAATGGGAGTTCCGAAGGAAACACAATCTCACCCTTGCCGCTGTGGGTAATGAGCTGACCGGTTGGGTGTCATGGTTGAACCCACGAAATTGGTTCTCTGGTTTAGGAGAATGGGCCCAAGGTATTATCATGGATGTAGGGAAATTTCTTTTGTGTATTCTGGGTGTCATCATATTGGTCGGTCTGATATTTAGATGCGTTCGGGTTTTAACAAAGTGTAAACGTAGCGCCCGAGTGATGAGTTTAAGAAGTGAAGATACTGTAATAACAACGACTGATTTGATTTACGACCCAACCATTGAGACAATGTTGTGATGAAAATGTGTTTCCACGGACCGTTTCTTTCACCCGTTTCTCCTTTGTTTTCCTCCAAGGTACAAAGACATCCGCTTGGAAGAAGAATTTGACAACCTTTTACACAGACAATTGATGGACAATGCCATAGACCCCCAATATCCCTAGCAATTTTAAAATTTTACGATAGCCCAACACTTTTGTAAGTCTATGGACATTGAGAAAGCTTTTTGCTCGCATTTTGGCAAAAGCCCAAAGAGACTACAGTCAACATGTACATCAAGACAAGACACCAGACAAGACTTCAATCAACAAATGTATATTAAACTCACATAGTTTATGACTGCATTTACCATAATTGCTCCTTATCTTCATCTCTACAACCTTCAGGTAATGACACACATAGTCGATAGGGAATATAGGCACAGATATCAGCACTCACATATCCCCCCATCCATGTATCATCAACTAAAATGTGCTCCCCCATTTTGTTGCAACCAAAAGCCGAAAAAAGCTCGGTAAAGTTTGACAGCCCATCCACAGACCCGTACCACGGGATAAGAAGGAATTCAAATGTATACTTCGCAATACCTCGAAGCTTGATTTAAAACACGTATGGCACGATGATACATGACCCCCCAAACATGGATTCATACACACATGCTTCTGCTATCTCACTAGGTCATACCGGTTTCCCACCTTCTTCTCTTCTCCCTTACCCAATCATAGAAATGTATTATACATGACATATATTTTTCTCTTTTTGAACTGTTTTAGGAAGTGGCAGTTATTTGGTGACTGCCAAAGGGTGGACTGTCAAAGTCAGAAAAATATCACGCTGCACATTGCCATATATGCACCTCATGCGTGTGCCCGCTGCACGTGCATGAGCCCTCCCGTGCGTGCGTATACTCGCAGTCGCGTGCACTCGCAGGCGCACGGTATGCGCATTTACGGTAGAGTTTGTGTGCGTCTAGCGGGCGACTCGATCGTTACATATTTTAGTCATATAATGTATTTTGTAGATTATGGTCCCTTTGATAGAATCTGAAAGTTTAGTTAATGTAGTATGTTCAGAGACAGAGAGATCCCTCTTTGTTTGATACGAAGGGTCTGACAGGGGTGACACAGTGGTGTTTAGTATCCATCGGAAGAGTATTAAATTAGCAATATTCCGGTGATGGTTAGAAACGGATTAATCGCTCGTGCGTATAGTTATGGCCATAAGAAGTTTATGGACATTTGCTATATTTGCAGTTTATTACCCATGCGGCGGAAAACCTGAGTTTCCCTCCCACTTGAGCAGTTTGAAATAGTCACAGCCCACCTGTATGAACCAACCTATGACCTTTTGTTATAATGCGGAGACAGATTCCTGTGTCCAATGAACAATAAGAATGTAGGGACCATTGTACTGTACTTTGTGTAGTGTATATAAAGACAAGCCGACCTGGGCCAGCTCTCTACTCTTCTCAACGGTTCTCATCACTGATAATCGGGAGCTGGATATCCAGAAAGGCGCATGCGATTGTTTCCCCTTGTGCGTAAGTTCTCTGCAACCATATTTATCTCCTATTTTGTTGTAAGCCATTTTTCTCTCTCTTTCCCCTTAAATGTAATTGTGCCGCTATTGTATTTTAACGTGTAGTAATTCGGTTAGGTATTTTATGTTAGTTTGGTAGTGTATAAGTTGTAATGTGTATTCTTTTGCAATTGAACGTTAATTCTCTCCCTTAAAAGGTGTTAGACCCTTAGACCGGTATTTGAGTGTTTATTATATTGCTAAGTGTTCTCAGAGCGTCACATACGCTCATACAGCTTTTAAACTAACAAGGTTACACTGTGTTGCATTTACACCCTAACACTGCACAAAGGTTTACAGTATAAGTACATTATTTATGGTATAGTTATAAAGGTTTAACTCTGTGAGCGTCAACGCCGCTTGTGATCTCCTCGTGGTCTCGAGCGTCCGCTACGCTGATAGCGTATCGTTACGTTAGTCGGCAGCCTATAGCGTGCTTGACTCTATGCATTAAGCCGTGAGCGAACGTGCCGCTCGTGCGTCTCGTCCACGGCTAAGCGTCCGCTACGCTAAGTGCGTACCCTTACGGTACCACATACTCCAATAGCGTACTGAGTCTCTTAACCTTTTAGCGTGTTTAATATAGGATATATATTAGGCTTTATCAGCCGTATAAACCCAGTCCAGTGATACTCCTGTATATGTTCAGTGATACTTCCATATATGTCCAGTGGTACTGCCATATATATCCAGTGGTACTGCCGTAAAAATGCAGTCCAGTGATACTGCCATATAAATCCAGTGGTACTGGCGTATAAATCCAGTCCAGTGATACTGCCGTATATGTCCAGTGATACTTCCATATAAATCCAGTCCAGTGATACTGCTGTATAAATCCAGTGGTACTGGCGTATAAATCCAGTCCAGTGATACTGCCGTATAAGTTCAGTGATACTGCCGTATATGTACAATGGTACTGCCGTATAAATCCAGGCATACTGCCATATATGTCCAGTGGTACTGCCATATAATTCCAGTGATACTGCCGTATATGTCCAGTGGTACTGCCGTATTAATCCAGTGGTACTGGCGTATAAATCCAGTCCAGTGATACTGCCATATATGTCCAGTGATACTGCCGTAAATGTCCAGTGGTACTGCCACATATGTCCAGTGGTATTGCCGTATAAATTCAGTCCAGTGATACTGCCGTATATGTCCAGTGGTACTGCCATATTAATCCAGTGGTACTGGCGTATAAATCCAGTCCAGTGATACTGCCGTGTAAGTCCAGTGATACTGTTGTATATGTACAGTGGTACTGAAGTATAGATCCAGTCATACTGCCGTATATGTCGAGTAGTACTGCCATTGTCAGGAATCGACTTACCACAGCTACATCTGTCCGTCGGTGCGGTCCCCGTCCGGGGTCTCTACGTCTAGCTGTCACTGGTCGCCTTGTCGCCGGACGTCATCTTGGGCCTAGGAACGCTTCTGTTGTCAGCGGGCGTGCATGCACGCCGCGTTCCCGCCGGGCCGCGGCATGGGCGCCGCCATGACAGTTTCCATCAGACTGCCGCATCGGCCAATCCGGAGCTTGGCCGCACCTCCTCATTCACTTCCCACCAATACCTACAGACCGGGGGGTATATCAGGAGCAGCAGGGTGAGTCAGTCCTTGTCCTGGACTTCGTGTCACTCCTATGACCTGTGTCTCTGGCTCCGTTCTCCAGTTCCTCCGTTACCTGCTTTGCCTTCCAGTTGACCCTGTACTACCGTGGAACCACAAGCACCAGCAACCCTTGTATTAGAGATCAAGCTTCACACCTTAACCAGCTACAGTGTGCTCCAGCCCTCTGCAGTAGAGACTCTCTTCCAGGTGCATCTCGTCATCTACACCTGTTCATCAGCCTGCAAGCTGCCAGTATTATTTCTAACTGCACTGAGAACTTCAACACTTGTCTCCTGCAATTGCTACCAGGCTTGCTATTCTCACCATCATCTCTGCTGGCTCCACGGCCTAACAACTATCGGTTCCCATACCAACACATCGATCCCCTGATCGATTGAACTTATCATACAGACTTTGCCATAGACTCTCAGCTTCCACGCTGCATAATCACCATTGCATTTATTACTGTTATTGCCAAGTATTCCTGCTGCCATACTGTTTAAAGCCTACTGTTTAATAAACAACATTGCGCACATGCGCAGGAATCCAATCCGGCCTCCTCACTTCTTCCATCCTACCTCCACTGACCCACTAGCGCCCCCTCCGGGGACACAAACTAAACAGAACCTGACAGTAAGTCCAGGACTGATGGACTCAGATGGTGGTCAGAATGTGGGGTCAGGGGCCTTACAAAATCTGGTCTCCCGCTTGGATGGTCAAGAGGCTGCGCAGCAGCAGATGTTCCAGTTTCTGCAAGGAATGTCCTCCCGTCTCGATACACTACAACAATCCCTGCCCAGTGCTCTTGTTTCTTCAGTTCCAGTCACCCCTGCACCTGCAAGTGCAGCGGGTTCTCCTTCACCGGCTGCATCAACTCCAGTGTCACGCTTGCACCTGCCCGTGCCCAGCAAATATGATGGCAGCCCCAAGTTATGTCGCGGGTTTCTTAATCAATGTGAAATCCAGTTTGAGTTGTTGTCACACAATTTCCCCACGCCAAGATCCAAGGTTGCCTACATTATATCACTGCTCTCTGGATCAGCTTTGAGTTGGGTGTCTCCTCTGTGGGAACGTGCTGACCCTCTTATGAATAACTATACCGAATTTGTGTCAACCTTCAGACGCATCTTTGATGAAACAGGTCGTGCAACATCAGCTTCTGCAGATCTTATCCAACTCCGTCAAGGTACCCGTAGCATGGGTCAATACGTCATCCAGTTCCAGACGTTAGCCGCAGAGATTCAATGGAATAACCAAGCACTGGTAGCAGCCTTCTGGCACGGACTCTCTGATCGGATTAAAGATGAACTAGCCACCCGTGACATTCCTGAGCAATTATCAGAGTTAATTTCTTTGTGTATCAAGTTGGACTCTCGCATTCGCGAACGCAACAGTGAGTGTGTTCGTAGTGAGCCTCGCAAGCCGAGAATGGTACCTCCGACACAATTTCAGCCTCCACCTTCTGACGAGCCTATGCACATTAATAGGTCCCGCTTAACCCCTGAGGAGCGGTCAAGAAGACTTCGAGAGAGACTGTGTCTTTATTGTGCGGCTACAGGTCACCAAATTAATTCTTGTACAGCACGTTCGGGAAACGCCATATCCTGATTTGTAAAGGAGGAGTCAAGTTGGGACCTTCTAGACAAGCTCCTTCAAACCAAGACCTTATCCTTCCTGTGACTTTAGAGACTAGGGCTGGACTCCAGTCTGTAACTGCGTTAGTGGACTGTGGAGCTGCTGGAAACTTCATTACTCAAGCTGCAGTTGATAAGTTCCGTCTGCCTGTCTGCGAACTCACATATCCAGCCTACATCACTGCAGTGGATGGTAGCCGAATTTCCAAGGGTTACATCTCTCATCAAACCAAGCCAGTGGTGCTGGGAGTTGGGTTTCTGCATTCTGAATTAATTGAGTTCCTAGTCATCCCTCAGGCAACCCAGGAGATCGTTTTGGGTATGCCCTGGCTCCAGCTACATAATCCGCAGATTGACTGGTCCACGTTACAACTGACTTCATGGAGTTCACACTGCCATCAGTCCTGCCTAGCCCAAGTTCGTCCTGTGAGGTCTTCAGAAGTTAAAGTCCCGTCAAGTCTTCCTGTGGCCTACCAAGATTTCTCTGACGTCTTCAGCGAAAAAGGCCGCCGATGTTCTGCCGCCCCATAGGGAGTGGGATTGTCCCATCGATCTCATCCCTGGCAAGAAGCCACCTAGAGGACGTACTTATCCGTTATCTGTACCTGAAACCGAGGCAATGAGTGAATACATCAGGGAGAATCTACAGAAAGGATTCATCCGCCCTTCATCTTCGCCCGCCGAAGCGGGTTTATTCTTTGTTAAAAAAAAGATGGAGGATTACGTCCGTGCATCGATTACCGGGGGCTCAACGATATTACCGTCAAAAACAGTTATCCACTACCGCTCATCACTGAATTATTTGACAGAGTCAAGGGAGCTCGCATTTTCACTAAGTTAGATCTCCGCGGTGCCTACAATCTCATCAGGATTCGAAGTGGTGATGAATGGAAAACGGCCTTTAATACTCGAGATGGTCATTACGAGTACCTAGTAATGCCATTCGGGTTGAGTAATGCCCCAGCAGTGTTCCAGCACTTCGTTAACAAAATTTTCCGTGATGTTCTGTATAAATATCTTGTAGTCTATCTGGATGATATCCTCTTTCTCTCAAGATCTCTCCTCGCATCGCCTACAAGTTCATGAGGTCCTCCGACGTCTTCGTGAGAACCGTCTCTACGGCAAGTTGTCTAAATGTACCTTCGAAGTTTCTTCCATACCTTTCCTAGGGTATGTAATTTCTGGATCGGATCTCCAGATGGGCCGACAAAATTGGAAGCTATTGCCAATTGGTCTATTCCGAGCACTCTCAAGTCCATTCAGCGATTCCTGGGGTTCGCTAATTATTATAGGAAGTTCATCAGAGGATTCTCAACTCTCATTGCTCCTATTACCAGCTTAACTCGAAAAGGGGCAAATCATTCCAACTGGTCAGAAGATGCCTTGGCTGCGTTTCAGAAGATCAAGCAGGCTTTTATGACCGCCCCAGTTCTGTCACAACCAGATGTTAACAAGCCATTCGAGTTGGAGGTAGATGCTTCTACAGTGGGAGTCGGAGCTGTTCTCTCTCAAGTGGGGGTTGATGGGAAGATTCACCCTTGTGGATTCTTCTCTCGCAAATTCCTTCCTGCGGAAGCTAATTACTCCATCGGTAACCAAGAATTACTGGCGATCAAGCTGGCTCTTGAGGAGTGGAGGTATCTCCTGGAAGGAGCAAAGTTCCCATTTAACATCTACACGGATCACAAGAACCTCCTCTACCTAAAGGCAGCCCAGTGTCTTAATCCTCGCCAGTCCCGGTGGGCAATGTTCTTCTCTCGCTTCAACTTTAAGCTTCATTTCCGTCCAGGTTCTCAGAATACCAAAGCTGATGCTCTGTCTCGTTCTATGGAATCCGAAGAGGAGATTCCGATCCAGTTCCGCATTCTATTTTGAATCCAGTTGTGTTTGCCTCATCTCAAGTTACTCCTGTTCCGCCTCCTGGCAAGATTTTTGTTTCCCCTGAGCTTCGTTCTAAATTGCTGTCTTGGGCTCATCAGTCCAAGTTCACAGGGCATCCTGGTGTCCTAAAGACTTTCAAGTTCCTGTCTGAAACTTACTGGTGGCCGAAAATGAAGGTCGACATTAAGGACTTCGTGGCATCCTGTCCCAAGTGTGCCCAGCATAAGACTCCCAGACAGTCCCCGGCAGGTCAGTTACAACCATTATCCGTACCCAGCGGTCCCTGGTCTCGCCTGTCCATGGACTTCATCTCCGAACTACCCTCCTCTCAAGGATTCAATACCATCTGGGTAGTTGTCGACAGGTTTACCAAAATGGCCCATTTTGTTCCACTCCAAGGTCTTCCTTCCGCTCCAAAACTTGCTCAAGTCTTCCTACGGGAGATTTTTCACTTACATGGACTGCCTACTGAAATCATATCTGACCGTGGAGTTCAGTTTGTAGCAAGGTTTTGGAGAGCCCTCTGTTCTGCCCTACAAGTTAAGCTTAAATTTTCGTCAGCCTACCACCCTCAGACAAATGGACAGACAGAAAGGGTGAATCAAGAACTGGAGACCTTCTTGAGACTTTATGTTTCCTCCTCCCAAGATGACTGGGTAGACCTGCTCCCGTGGGCTGAATTTGCTCATAACTTCCGCTATCATACTGCCACGAAGACCACCCCGTTCTTCGCTGTATATGGGCAACATCCTCGTGTTCCAGATTTTCAAGATCTACCAAGCATCGATGTTCCTGCAGCCACTTCTGTTCTAAGTCAGTTCTCATCTACTTGGAGGAAAATTCACGTTTCCCTTAAAAAGGCTTCAAGTCGATACAAGTTCTTTGCCGACCGCAAAAGACGTGCAGTTCCCAGCCTAAAACCCAATGATAGGGTTTGGCTTTCCACCCGGAACCTTCGTCTCAGAGTGCCATCGATGAAGTTTGCACCACGCTTCATTGGTCCTTTTTCCATCGACAAAGTCATCAGTCCTGTAGCGTACAAGCTCAGATTGCCTCCTTACTTGCGAATACCTAATGCCTTTCATGTCTCTCTCCTTAGACCCTTGATCCTGAATTGTTTCCAAAGAGCTCTTCCAGTTGGCCCCAAAGTACGAACCCAACGGGGCATTGAGTTCGAAATAGAGAAGATTCTGGATTCCCGTTGCCGGTACGGTCATCTGCAATACCTCATTGACTGGTCCGGTTATGGTCCTGAGGAGAGGAGTTGGGTAAATGCTACAGATGTTCATGCTCCAAGGTTGGTCCATGTTTTCCACAGAACTCATCCTTCCAAGCCAAGTGGGTGTTCGGTGCCCACCCGTAAAGGAGGGGGTACTGTCAGGAATCGACTTACCACAGCTACATCTGTCCATCGGTGCGGTCCCCATCCGGGGTCTCTACATCTCGCTGTCACTGGTCGCCTTGTCGCCGGACGTCATCTTGGGCCTAGGAATGCTTCTGTTGTCAGCGGGCGTGTATGCACGCCGCGTTCCCGCCGGGCCGCGGCATGGGCGCCGCCATGACAGTTTCCATCAGACTGCCGCATCGGCCAATCCGGAGCTTGGCCGCACCTCCTCATTCACTTCCCACCAATACCTACAGACCGGGGGGTATATCAGGAGCAGCAGGGTGAGTCAGTCCTTGTCCTGGACTTCGTGTCACTCCTATGACCTGTGTCTCTGGCTCCGTTCTCCAGTTCCTCCGTTACCTGCTTTGCCTTCCAGTTGACCCTGTACTACCGTGGAACCACAAGCACCAGCAACCCTTGTATTAGAGATCAAGCTTCACACCTTAACCAGCTACAGTGTGCTCCAGCCCTCTGCAGTAGAGACTCTCTTCCAGGTGCATCTCGTCATCTACACCTGTTCATCAGCCTGCAAGCTGCCAGTATTATTTCTAACTGCACTGAGAACTTCAACACTTGTCTCCTGCAATTGCTACCAGGCTTGCTATTCTCACCATCATCTCTGCTGGCTCCACGGCCTAACAACTATCGGTTCCCATACCGACACATCGATCCCCTGATCGATTGAACTTATCATACAGACTTTGCCATAGACTCTCAGCTTCCACGCTGCATAATCACCATTGCATTTATTACTGTTATTACCAAGTATTCCTGCTGCCATACTGTTTAAAGCCTACTGTTTAATAAACAACATTGCGCACATGCGCAGGAATCCAATCCGGCCTCCTCACTTCTTCCATCCTACCTCCACTGACCCACTAGCGACCCCTCCGGGGACACAAACTAAACAGAACCTGACAGCCATATAATTCCAGTGATACTTCCATATATGTCCAGTGGTACTGCTGTATTAATCCAGTGGTATTGTGGTATAAATCCAGAGCAGTGATACTGCCGTATATGTCGAGTGATACTGCCGTATTTGTCCAGTGGTACTGCCGTATAAATTCAGTCTAGTGATACTGCTGTATATGTCCAGTGGTACTGCCTTATAAATCCAGTCCAGTGATACTGCCGTATATGTCCAGTGATACTGCCATATAATTCCAGTGATACTGCCATATATGTCCAGTGGTACTGCCATATTAATCCAGTGGTACTGGCGTATAAATCTAGTCCAGTGATACTTCCATATATGCCCAGTGATACTACCGTATATGTCCAGTGGTATTGCCATATAAATTCAGTCCAGTGATACTGCCGTATATGTCCAGTGGTACTGCCATATAAATCCAGTGGTACTGGTGTATAAATCCAGTGGTACTGGTGTATAAATTCAGTCCAGTGATACTGCCGTGTAAGTCCAGTGATACTGTTGAATATGTAAAGTGGTACTGCAGTATAGATCCAGTCATACTGCCGTATATGTCCAGTGGTACTGCCATATAATTCCAGTGATACTTCCATATATGTCCAGTGGTACTGCTGTATTAATCCAGTGGTATTGGTGTATAAATCCAGTCCAGTGATACTGCCGTATATGTCCAGTGATACTGCCGTATATGTCCAGTGGTACTGCCGTATAAATCCAGTCCAGTGATACTGTCATGTATGTCCAGTGGTACTGCCATATAATTCCAATGATACTGCCGTATATGTCCAGTGGTACTGCAGTATAAACCCAGTGGTATTGGCGTATAAATCCACTCCAGTAATACTGCCGTATATGTCCAGTGGTACTGCCGTATAAATCCAGTGGTACTGGCGTATAAATCCAGTCCAGTGATACTACCGTATATGTCCAGTGGTACTGCCATATATGTCCAGTGGTACTGCCATATAAATCCAGTCCAGTGATACTGCCATAAAAGTCCAGTGATACTGCTGTATAAATCCAGTGGTACTGGCGTATAACTTCAGTCCAGTGATACTGCCGTATATGTCCAGTGGTACTGCCATATAATTCCAGTGATACTGCCGTATATGTCCTGTAATACTGCTGTATATGTCCAGTGGTACTGACGTATAAACTCAGTCCAGTGATACTGCCGTATATATGTCCAGTGGTACTGGCGTATACTTCCAGTCCAGTGATACTGCCGTATATGTCCAGTGGTACTGCCGTATAAATCCAGCCCAGTGATACTGCTGTATATATGTCCAGTGATACTGCTGTATATATGTCCAGTGATACTGCCGTATATGTCCAGTGGTACTGCCGTATAAATCTAGTCATACTGCCATACATGTCCAGTGGTACTGCCATATAATTCCAGTAATACTGCCGTATATGTCCAGTGGTACTGCCATATTAATCCAGTGGTACTGGCGTATAAATCCAGTCCAGTGATACTGCTGTAGATATCCAGTGATACTGCTGTATATGTCATGGGGTACTGCCGTAAAAATTTAGTCCAGTGATACTGCCGTATATGTCCAGTGGTACTGCCGTATAAATCCAGTGGTACTGCCATATAAATCCAGTCCAGTGATACTGCCGTATATATCCAGTGGTACTGCCGTATATGTCCAGTGGTACTGCCATATAATTCCAGTGATACTGACGTATATGTTCAGGGGTACTGCCGTAAAAATTCAGTCCAGTGATACTGCCGTATATGTACAGTGGTACTGCCGTATAAATCCAGTGGTACTGCCGTATAAATTCAGTCCAGTGATACTGCCATATATGTCCAGTGATACTGCCATATATGTCCAGTGGTACTGCCATATAAATCCAGTCCAGTGATACCGCTATATGTCCAGTGGTACTGGCACATAATTCCAGTGATACTGCCGTATATATCCAGTGGTACTGCCGTATAAATCCAGTGGTACTGTCGTATAAATCCAGTCCAGTGATACTGCCGTATATTTCCAGTGGTACTGCTTTACATGTCCAGTGGTACTGCCGTATAAGTCCACTGGTACTGCCATATAAATCCAGTCCAGTGGTACTGCCGTATAAGTCCAGTGGTACTGCCGTTCAATTCCAGTGATACTGCCGTATAATTCCAATGATAGTGTCGTATAATTCCAGTGGTACTGGCGTATAAATCCAGTGATACGGCCGTATAAATCCAGTCCAGTGGTACTGGCGTATAAGTCCAGTGATACTGCCGTATAAATCCAGTCCAGTGGTATTGCTGTATAAATCCAGTGGTACGGCCGTATAATTCCAGTGATACTGCAGTTTAATTCAAGTGATACTGCCGTATAATTCCAATGATACTGCCGTATAATTCCAGTCATACTGCTGTATAATTCCAGTGATACTGCCGTATAAATCCAGTCCAGTGGCACTGCCGTATAAATCCATTGGTACTGTCCTGTCCTGTATATTATTTACTCCAAATAAAGTAGTTATTAATATTTAATCCAAATAATGTTTATAGGGTTTGCCTTGTGTGGTGTAGGGGTACGCTGTCCTGTGTATGCATATTGTGTTATATAACTCCAGAAAAATAATGGAGAACAAAAATTTGGAGGATAAAATAGGGAAAGATCAAGAACCACTTCCTCCTAGTGCTGAAGCTGCTGCCACTAGTCATGACATATAGATGATGAAATGCTCACACTGGAGAAAATAGATGGCATTCCATGGACTTTCAAAAGTGCAAGCTGTGCTTTATTTCCTAAATATATATACATATATACATATCACACATATTTATATACATAAATATGACAGAACTGGTGTGGTGAGGGTTCCATCCAGGCACATAGGGAGCGGAGTTGGACAGAATAGGGCAGCGGACGGCTGCTATGTGGAGCCCTGACTCGCACTGTCAGTGTGGTCGGTGTGCTGCTGGGCTGCCCGGCGCTTCGGCAGCAGCAGAAGGGACAGTTGTCTTCTGCAGATGGCATGCCGGGCCAGCCTGGCAGTCTGAAGTCTCAGTCCCTTCTGGCCGCTTCTTTGATGTGAAGACCCCCGGACCGTCATCGCCATAGCAGAGACAGGGCGGGGAGGACACAGCAGGCATATACGGACAGGTGACCTGGGCCTGGGGGCAGTTGGGGGTTACTGCAGGGGGACCGCATGTGCAAACTACAGTATATAATTAAATATATCCATTTAGCTGCTGCACTGCCTCAACCGCACTGCCTCTTACCACAAAACCTTGGGGCTCCTCACAACATTGGGGCTCGTGATGGGTGTCCCCTTTGACTTCCTCTGTCGCCGGGCCTGCCCACCAGATAAAATCCGCCACCTCAGCTCAGTGTCAGAGAGCCAGATACAGTCCGTAAGACTGCACTGGCTTCACTGTGACTGGCAGTGACTTCCTATTGGAAGTCCTACCTGCCAGTCACAGACACTACAGGGTCAAATTGGGAGGTGTTTCCTCAGTCTGGGACTGCTTTTAGGAAGCCAGCTTTCTGCCTCATCAGCCCTAGCCCGCTTCTATGGACTGCAGCCGATGCAGTCCATAGATGCCATGGTTTTGAGCATTTGTATTACCGACGCTGCAACTGCGCATGCACCGGGTCCCGGCGTCTGTAAAATGTACATAGTACAGATGCTGGGACCCAGGCGGCGATGGGGACAAGGCAGCGGGGACCCGGCAGCATCGCCAGCAGCAGCCCTCCTCCTCCATCAAGGTAGGAGCTGCCACTGGAGGTCACCCCTGAGTGTTGCAACACAGAGCTCCCCCATGCACCTGGTGGAGAGGACATCAAATCCATGACATCCAGGTCATCATTAGCATCAGTAACACCCGAATACAGGCAGTGAACATATGATAATGCTTCAGCAAGATAAAGGTCCTTGCCACCATATGAAACTGCATCAGAATATTTGTAATCACTTTATTTTTACATATCAAAGGGCTTGGCCCTTTCCCTGCATGTGTATTTAAAACATTTTGGTGAACCTTAATTTCTACTATAAGAAATTGTAATTATCAGTGGCACGTGGGTAGGTCTGAGACCTGTGAAGCATGTGACAGGCATGTGGGAGCATTATAGAATGAGTGATGGGATGTTGAGGCTTTTTAAGGTCCCCATACACTACTGCTCTTCTCCGAGAGGAAAAGTTGCATACATCTCCCTTGAACTGCCCGGCAGCTTCCCGGGCGGCAGGATCACATACGATACATCGTATGCAGTCCTTTTGCATACGATGTATCGTATGTGATCCCAGCCAAGGCTGCCAGAGGCTGCCGGATCCGAGAAATCTATACTGCGGCTCTTGTGATCTACAGGCTCAAATCCGATGAGCAAGGGACTGCGCATCAGATCGGATTCACATGCGATTTGCTACTTTTAATCCGATTTCTCCGCCAGATGCGTCGGAATCAGATGAAAAGGGCCCAAATCGCACTAGTGTATGGGCACCTTAGAAGTTGATTTTTCATTCTTCAAATGAAGGTGAATGTGCGCCCCTTTGCAGGTAAATGCAGATTTTTTAAAGTATGTCAGCTTGCCTGTCACTGAGCTATAGCATACCGAATGTCTCCTCGGTATCAGACACCTTTCCTTTTTTTCTGTTTTTAATGTAGGACTTGCATGGCTGTTCTGTTTCCTGGTGTTGCCCTGTCCTCTTTTAATGGAGAACATTTTGTTCCAAGCTATGGGCTCCAGAAAGGCATGGTGTCTACGTCAATGTATGAAACCTTGTCTCGCTCACAGGCTTCTGCTAGTCTGCTACTCCAACAACCCTGCCTGCTACTAAACCTAGAATCTTCTCATGGCCTCATGTCTCACCATATTTAAATCATAGTTGCCTACCCTCCCTCATTCTGCAGGAGACTCCCTGAAATACTAGCAATCTACCTCACTCCCTGAATAGTCCAGCAATCCCCCTCATTGTACCTTACCCCCATTAAGCAGCTGTTACATTCTTGGGGGGGGACGGGGGACGACAGAGATATATCCATTCAAGTGGGATCATCAGTGCCATTTCACTGTTTTCGTTATAAGGCAGAATAATCCCTATGGCTACATGCATTTTAAATAAGGTTTTTCATGGCCACTTGCAGTATATGTGTATACAGTATACTAACTTTGTGGATCATTTACATTTGGATGTAAGTCATTTTCATGACACGCCTCTCAGATGTAGCAGTACATGTCCACGCTGATAGGTGTTACTTTCGGGTTCAGTATGGTATGCCAGCGGTCGGGCTCCCGGCTACGGGCACGGTGGCGCGCTACGCGTGCCATGCTATTTTATTCTCCCTCCAGGAGGGTCGTGGACCCCCACGAGGGAGAATAAGTGTCGGTATGCCGGCTGTCAGGATTCCGGCGCCGGTATACCGTGCGCCGGGATCCCGTCAGTTGGCATACTGAAGACCACCCGTTACTTTCACAATCTCCCTGAAATTTTTTTTCAAAAGTAAGCAAGTATGATTTAAATGTCTTTCATTGATTTATGTCCAACATGTCACCCTGGTCAAACACTGGATTAATTCAGTTCTCAGAGTTTGCCACATTATTTATTCACTCTCAGAGCATTGTGTGTAAACAGAAATGCAATTACATTCCCTGGCTCTCTAGTCTGCCCAGAAATAATATGCTACTCCCAGTAGCCCCGTAGATAAATGCTGATAATATTAATTATAATAATGATATTAATGTTAATAAAAAATGTTTTTACATGTATTAAATGTTATCAAGTGGAATGTACAGTGTTATGAAATTTTGTGACACTTTCTAAATAAACAATCTTAGTGAAAATAGTTGTCATTGGCGTTGGTGACATAGGGGTCCATTTATCAACAAGTTTTAACATATGCAATGAGTTTTAAAACTCGTCACGTATAATAAATGGTGCTCCAGCCAATCAGCTCCTAACTGACATGTGTTTGAAAAATTACAGTTGGGAGCTTATTGACTGGCGCACTATTTATTATTATGCATATGATAAATCTGGTTGATAAATGAGCCCCATTGAATGATAAAATAGGGATATGCCATAATGAAAATGATGGTATAATACAGTAAATTTGGGTGTGGTATAAAAATTTGTAACAAAATTAATTGTTGAAAACATTAGTTGCATTATTGTTACCAGTCTTTTATATTGATAACACTCCATACGCATTATTTTGACAGAAAGTAATCAAATTCCCTAAGCATATTGATAGATAATCACTCTTCACTAACACCTACCTGTCACAAAATATTCACTCTTTGTGCGGTATTCAATTCTTTTCACCCCTTTGCACACCCATTCTATTACTGCCCTCGGGGGTGTGGTATCATAATTTCAGCTCGCTACTCCCTGTACACAGCTAAATCTGATTTCTATGGGAGCGATATACGCAATAATGGGGATCATTTAGAAAGGAGATTGGGCGTGACATGTCATTTGAATACCGCCCTTTGTGTCTACAAACAGTAAACATTAGTGCATTACATGTGATCAGCATATGAAGACGTTTGGTCCAGCATCAAGCGTGGTCAGAAGCATTAAAAAATATTTGCCGTGCCTGTTAGTGAAATGAAGTAGACCTGATAGAAGGAAGCAATATATAGTAACAATAAAAAGCAGAGCGCTGTGGAATAATAGTGTATATGTTAGAATGCAATACCAAAATATATTAATCCTAATAGGAACCAGTAATGTTTAAAGCTGTTTTTATGAAAGGGTGTGGATTTGTAACCATGCAGGATTCCTTATATTGCCTCCTGGCAGTGTTGGCTTTGGGCAGACACTGGCTAGCTGTCCCTATGTTACCTCTGGATGCCTGTTTGTATCACCTACGCGGCTGGTCTCCTGTTTAAGTGTTCGAGCGGGTATTTGCAGTTTCGGTGTTCCAACACTTCTGGTCTCCACTAGCGTAATCCAATGTGTTTCATGGGTAAGCGCTTAATCATGGATGCTTGTAGGGTGCATGGGGTTCCTTATTTATATCCAAAAAGATAAAATAACTTCATCAGTTCCTTAGTTAAAAAATAGAAGTCCGTTCTAATATATCCAATTGTATTGCATTATTTTATTTTTATTTTTTGGGTTTGATATAAAATATAAAAGTGTGATGTAGTAAAAAGTTATAATTTATTCTAAAAAGGTTTCTAGGTCTATGTCGATATTCAGACGTATGTTTAGTCAGAAGCATGTCTTAGCTGTCTGGGAAACCACTGAATAGATACCAACAGTGCTACATTCTCCAATACCACTTTGGTGCATTGCCATGTATAAGGTACTTCAATGTACTCTTTATACTCTTATTAATAGACTTTATTGTAAGATTTGCTTTCTGCAGTGCCTCCCACATTTCTTTTGAAATGTACCATTTGCATAAGTTCAGAATTGCTGAAGGAAATGACACATTGGGATTTTGAGGCTGGCAGCCATTTTTTCTTATACTTTTGTTTTTCAATGTTATCCAAGGAACACGACTTAGCTGAAGATAATTCAGTACATTGTTTTAGTGTGTTGAAGTAAAAAAAGGTTTCTGTTATACAGTAGAACAGCTGTTTCTTGCACAGCAGCATATATTTCACCAACTACTGTATCTTGTAAGAGCCACTGACTGCTATATACCTATTCAGACCCCCATTGGCTTGGACCCACAAGTGCATTATTGAAGTTTATTTATGACTCATATACCCCTTTTGGACATAAAGCCTGGTCCAGTTTGAGACCCCATTGACACCACAGGCAGGGGTGTATCTTCCTAGTGGCCAGGATGAAACTCACCAGGGACGCCAGCCGAGGAGGGGCACCGTCCAGAGGTGCCACCCGAGGGCAGTAGGTAAATTCACTTTTAGAGGCAGCAGCTATTCCCCCACCCCTGTGTAGTTCCTCACCAGAAGGGATGCCCAGTAATGATCACAGCATGCAGCAGCAGCTGCTGGGAGGTGTAGTTTATGTAGAGTTTCTTGTCTGTATTGTGGTGCAGTGCTGGACCCCGGTGCCAATTACAGTGGCTGCTGCATTCTTTGATCATTAATGGGCATCCCTGCTGTTAAAGAACTACACAAGGGTGGGGTAATAGCTGCCGCCTCTAAAAGTGAATCTACCTAAAAGTGCTGCCTTTAATAGGAAAATTAACATGGGGGCATATGTGTGTCTGGCACTGTGGGGGCATATGTGTATCTGGCACTGTGGGGGCATACATGTATCTGGCACAGTGGGGGCATACATGTGTCTGGCACTGTGGGGGCATACATGTGTCCGGCACTGAAGGGGCATATGAGTGTCTGGCACTGAGGGGGCATATGTGCATGTGGCACTATACTCAGAGGCATTATGTGTATCTGGCACTGCACTACTGGGGTCATTATGTGTAACTGGCACTATACTGGGGGACATTATGTGCATCTGACACTATACTGGGGACATTATGTGTAAGGAGAACTACTGTGGGTATTGTGTGTAAGGATGCTAAATGTGTGTGTGCATGTGTAGGGGGTGCGATTATATATTTATAGCTTGATATCATAATATAAAATTGTGAGGCCATGCCCACTTTCCCAGGAGCATGCACGCCTTCCCATATATATATATATATATATATATAGGCACTACTGTATGGCATAATGTGTATAAGGGGTACTACTGTGTAGCATAATGTGAATAATGTACATTACTGTGCTGTGTAATGTGAGTAAGGCACACTACTGTGGTGTAATTTGAATTGGGGTACTATTGAGTGGCCACGCCCCTTTTTTGGCACACGTGCCTTCCCTATTTCAAATATGGGGGGGCACCAGTCCTGGGTTGGATTCTTGGGTTAACGGACCTGGATTATTTCTCAGGAACAATTTTCCACCTAACCACGACTCGATTAGACCTGGCAAAAACCCGGGTTATTGCGGCACTGGAAAAGGAGTATTAGTGACTAATGCCGGTCTTACATGGCTCAATCCACACAAAATAATACCCATTTTCCACCGACTCAAGTTTTTGTACATAGATCCAACCCGGATTAGACCTATTTTAAACTAACCCTTTGACCCGGGTTATTCCCGGGTTAGCGCCATTTATACTGCAATCATGTGCAGTTTTCTTCCCTCTGCCGACACTTGGAGATGATATCATCTCTAAGCACCAGTAATCAGGCTCTCCCAGTGCTTGCAAAGGAACCTGGGTCGATTGACCAGGGACACCCGTTTATACTGCAGTCTTACCCAGGTCCTGCCTGTGTCCATCCTTGCTCACTACCTGGGTTGGATTCTAGGGTCACTGGACCCGGGTAATTTTTGGGGACCCTTTTCCCCTGAGCCATGACCCAGGTTGAGCCGGCAATAACGCAGATTATTGCGGCAGTGGTAAAGGGCTATAAGAGTAATTTTCTATTCAAAGATGTTGTGACATTCAAGGAAATGAAGACAAGTTTAGCTTTTGCTTAAACTGTTTTGCCTTGAGTACCATTGCAACCCTTTAAGTAGACAAACTAGCTATATCTTTCTCAAACTAGACAGCGAGGTTTTTACCACCACAGCAGGGTTTTCCTATTCAATTACAGGGGTTCACTACGGCTGGCCGGCGGTCGGGCTCCCGGCGACCAGCATCCCGGCGCCGGGAGCCCGACCGCCGGCTTACCGACAGCTTGGCGAGCGCAAATGAGCCCCTTGCGGGCTCGCTGCGCTCGCCACGCTACGGGCACGGTGGCGCGCTACGCGCGCCACACTATTTTATTCTCCCTCTATGGGGGTCGTGGACCCCCACGAGGGAAAATAATTGTCGGTATTCCGGCTGTCGGGCTCCCGGCGCCGGTATACTGAGCGCCGGGAGCCCGACCGCCGGCAAACAGAAGACCACCCCAATTACAGTACTGAAAATGAGAAGCTGTGATTTCTAGAGAAATTATTGCATCTTTTTTTTTTTGCACCTCCAAAGCAAGTCTGATTGTTCCTAAAATCGTTAATTTTTGGAAAAATTACCGGGACTTGTTCTGGAACCCTCCCTGAGGACTAATTTAACAATTGGAAGTCTCAAATTGCAGTAGCTTAATTAGGCAGTAATAACTCACGTTCCGAAGCTGAGCCTCTGCATCCAGCGTTGGGTGTAAAGTGTGGCCCAAGGCTTCCCAGCAGCCTTCCCCCAGTGGGAAAGGTGATTATCTTTTTTTTTTTTTTAAATCCTGTGCCACGTTTTTTTTATTACATGACACGGGTATCGGGAGAGCGCATACCCGCTGTAACACAAAATTGGGTGTGAGGTATGCAAGGTTTTTTACCTCACGCTTAACTCATTTCCTCCCATAGGATCCATTTTTTATCAAAAGCCAATTAAGTTACCAGTAGGTTTTTGGATTATAAGATGAAACTGTGTGGGGTATGTATGTTCTCCCCGTCATACACTCCAGGACAGGGGCGTAGCCAGAACTTTGTGGGCCCCATAGCAACATTTTGAAGAGGCCCCCATCCCAATGCTTCTAGAGATACACTTCTCTGCAGCAGTTGTTAATATTATGCCCTATAATAGTGCCCTAGTTCATTTTCTGAACCATAGTAGAGCCTTATTTAATGTAGTGCCCTGGTTTCTTTTATGAATCTCAGTAGTGCTTAAGTTCACCCTATGTCACATTTCAGAGCTGCCAGTACACATTATGCCGCACAGTACCCCCAATTCACATTATGATATATAGTACTCCCCGTTCATATTGTGCCTCATTACCGTGCCCCAGTTCATATTATATAACATTAACATGCAGTCCAGTTCATTTTATACCACACTATAAGGAGCAGGTCCAGGGGCATACCTACATATATTGCAGATCCCAAGTAAAAGGTTTGAAAGGACCCCAACGTACAACCCAGTGGCAAAAAATGTATAGAACACATGTAACTTTGACAGGGAAGGTGGGCCCCTATCAGCTCTTGGCCCCATAGCAGCTGCACTGCCTGCACCTATGGTAGCTACGCCCGGACTGTGAGGCAGCAACCACTGTTTCTCCTCACCATCAGTAAGCCTAATTAATTCCTTTGAGATAGTTATGGACATAATGAAATGCATCAGGAAACCAGGATATCACCTATTTTCATGTCAGCTGAATCTATTTGAAAAGACCTGTGTGTCTTTTTTGTGATGACTGATAATAAAGATAAACATGGAACACCTTTGCTGAATATTATCAATGGACTGCAGACATTTACAGAAGTATACTTCATCCATGTTATTAATTTGCCTGTAATTATCCATGTGTTGACATGGATAATTGCATGCTTTGTTTAACATTGGCATCTTTGGATTGATTTTCTAAGGAAATCTCAAGTTTTGCTCATACTTGCCTACTTTTGAAAAAGCATTTCAGGGAGATTGTGAAAGTCACACCCATCAGTGCGGACGTGTACTGCTACATCTGAAAGGTGTGTCATAAAAATGACAGCCAAATGTAAATGAGCCTGAAAGTTAGCAAGATCTACTTGTAGAAGAAAAGACACTGATATTTTTCAGGATTTGTTTGTTTATTGTGATTTATAAGAGGTTCCATATACTGTAAGTGGCCACGAGAAATCTTATTTAAAATGCATGTAGCCATAGGGATCACTTACTGTGCCTTATATTCAATGCAGGGAAATGGCACTGATGATCTGATCCCATTTGAATGTATGTATCACTGATGTATCCCCCCCAAGAATTTAACGGTTGTATAAATGGGCATTCGGTGCAATCAGGGAGATTGCTGCACTAATCAGGGAGTCAGGGAGATTGATGCTATTTCAGGGAATCTCCTGCAGAATGGGGGAGGGTAGGCAACTATGGTTTTTCTGTATATCTTAACAGTTGTGGTAAGTGCTCGAAGTGGGCCGGTATATACACTAGTATGGCATACCGAGCACTGACCCCCGCTGCCTTTCAAATTCTGCGCTATCAACGCTGGAACCCGGCAGCCAATCAGGAGCGGGAGAATTCAAATGGTGGCACCATGGTCATAGGGACCGAAGGCCATCTCCACACCGCCGCAGTCACCCATGTCATTCGCCGCTGCCACCTATGTTATCCTCCGCACCGCCGCCCAGGGCCTTCTCCTTGTCACCGCCACCGACTTCAGCCTCTGCACTGCCGCCGACCACAGCCCCGTCCGCTGCTCATTAGATTCTGTCCCTCTGTCACTCTCCCTGTCCCTGCTGTCACTCTCCTTGTCCCGCTGTCACTCTCTCTGTCACTCTCCCAGTCCCTGCTGTCACTCTCCCTGTCCCTGTGTCCCTGCTGCCACTCTCCCTGTCCCTGAATTTTGGATCATACAGTGTGGGGTAATGTGAATTTTGGATCATTCTGTGTTGCATAATGTGAATTTGGCTTATTCCGTGTTGCATTATGTGAATTTTGGCTCATTCCGTGTTGCATAATGTTAATACTGGCTCGTACTGTGTTGCATAATGTGAATTTTGGCTCATACTGTGTGGCATATTATGAATTTTGGCTCATTCTGTGGGAATTTTGGCTCATTTAGTGTGGCATAATGTATAATGTAGATCATTGTGATATATAATATACAGTGAGTGCTTTTGTTGAGAATTCCAAGCAGTGCCTATCTAGATCATTGTGTACATGCAACACGAAGAATACTCTGTTTTGTAAACACTGGTGACATGTACTAAACATTACAAGCCCCAAAGTGCTGCACAGATACAATGCAGTGCAAAGAATTTCAAATGTTTTGGCTTCTTTGCTTGTGTAATTTGTTTGTGAACTCAATCCGATAATACATAAAAAGAAATAACAATGTAATTTCCAGCTTATTATTTGGTATTCTTAGATATTAAAAAGCATAGTTTTATAGTTTCTTCTTTAAGGTTGTGTAACTTCCGACCAAGGCCTATATTTATTTACTAATAATCCGAGTTTGACCGATTTGTGTTTTTTTTTTCTAAGTCCCAACACGGGAATTCACTAAGCACAAATCTCGGCAGTGTTTGGGCTATTCGTTATGGTTTTCAAGGCTAAGTTCAGAAATACGAATGAATAGACCATCGGTCAAATGCGGCTGTTATTTCATACAACACGGGTATTTACTATTAATTCGTATTTGGTTGTTAGTCTCTGAATGCTCAAGTGCGGGTGTTTTTTTTTGCGATTCGTTAAAAAAAGCAGCAAAAAAATAGACCTGCTTTTTCCTGGCGAGTTTGGATAACCATGCACGGATCAGTGAGATCTGTGCATGGTTATCTATGGGAAAGTATCGTTTAGTGTAAAAACTTTAAAAAAAAATTGTGTGGGGTCCCCCCTCCTAAGCACAACCAGCCTCGGGCTCTTTGAGCCGGACCTGGTTGCAAAAATATGGGCGGAAATTGACAGGGGTTCCCCCATATTTTAACAACCAGCACCGGGCTCTGCGCCTGGTCCTGGTGCCAAAAATACGGGGGACAAAAAGCGTAGGGGTCCCCCGTATTTTAACACCAGCACTGGGCTCCACTAGTCAGAGAGATAATGCCACAGCCGGGGGACACTTTTATATAGGTCCCTGCGGCCCTGGCATTAAATCACTAACTAGTCATCCCTGGCCGGGGTACCCTGGAGGAGTGGGGACCCCTTAAATCAAGGGGTCCCCCCTCCAGCCACCCAAGGGTCAGGGGTGAAGCCCGAGGCTGTCCCCCCCATCCAAGGGCTGCGGATGGGGGTCTGATAGCCATGTGTAAAAAAAATTATTGTTTTTTGTAGCAGTACTACAAGTCCCAGCAAGCCACCCCCGCAAGCTGGTACTTGGAGAACCACAAGTACCAGCATGCGGGGGGGAAATGGGCCCACTGGTACCTGTAGTACTACTACAAAAAAATACCCAAATAAAAACAGAACTCACACACCTTGAAAGTAAAACTTTATTACATACATGCACACCTACATTCACACATACTTACCTATGTTCACACGAGGTTCGGTCCACTTCTCCAAGTAGAATCCATGGGGTACCTGTGAATAAAATTATACTCACAAAAATCCAGTGTAGATCTGTCCTCTTCTGAGCTTGTAATCCACGTACTTGGCAAAAAAACAAACCGAAAAACCCGAACCACGCACTGAAAGGGGTCCCATGTTTACACATGGGACACCTTTCCCCGACTGCATAGGCGCTACATTGTATCCAATGGTGGGAACTTTGCGGTGCCTATGCGCTACATTGTATCTCTGCCGTGCGCTGCCTGACTGACAGCTCAGGAGCGCACAGCCAATCAGGAGAGTGCCACGACGTGGCGCTCCCTGATTGGCTGAAGGGACCCTCTGTGACAGGAGTCACGGGGGGTCTCGGCAGTCAGGGAAAGGGGTCCCATGTGTAAACACGGGACCCCTTTCAGTGCGTGGTTCGGGTTTTTCGGTTTGTTTTTTTTGCCAAGTACGTGGATTACAAGCTCAGAAGAGGACAGATCTACACTGGATTTTTGTGAGTATAATTTTATTCACAGGTACCCCATGGATTCTACTTGGAGAAGTGGACCGACCCTCGTGTGAACATAGGTAAGTATGTGTGAATGTAGGTGTGCATGTATGTAATAAAGTTTTACTTTCAAGGTGTGTGAGTTCTGTTTTTATTTGGGTATTTTTTTTGTAGTAGTACTACAGGTACCAGTGGGCCCGTTTCCCCCCCACATGCTGGTACTTGTGGTTCTCCAAGTACCAGCTTGCGGGGAAGGCTTGCTGGGACTTGTAGTACTGCTACAAAAAAACAATAATTTTTTTTACACATGGCTATCAGCCCCCCATCCGCAACCCTTGGATGGGGGGGACAGCCTTGGGCTTCACCCCTGGCCCTTGGGTGGCTGGAGGGGGGGACCCCTTGATTTAAGGGGTCTCCACTCCTCCAGGGTACCCCGGCAAGGGGTGACTAGTTAGATTTAATGCCAGGGCCGCAGGGACCTATATAAAAGTGTCCCCCGGCTGTGACATTATCTCTCTGACTAGTGGAGCCCAGTGCTGGTGTTAAAAATACGGGGGACCCCTACGCTTTTTGTCCCCCGTATTTTTGGCACCAGGACCAGGCGCAGAGCCCGGTGCTGGTTGTTAAAATATGGGGGAACCCCTGTCAATTTTTTCCCCATATTTTTGCAACCAGTACCGGCTCAAAGAGCCCGAGGCTGGTTGTGCTTAGGAGGGGGGACCCCACGCAATTTTTTTTTCGAATTTTAACACTTTAATTTTTTTTTTAAAGGTGCACAATGAATCCCTGCATGGATCTCACAGATCCGGCCGGGATTCCTTGTGTTTTGTCACGCAGTGTTTTACTCATCACTCCCATAAAACACTGCCTGACATTACGAATCACATCGACATCGGAAAAGGGGTGGTTTTCAGTTTGGTATGCTGGTCACCGGAAGCCCGACCGCCGGCATACCATACTGAACCCCCGGAAAAGGCGAATGTTGCAAACTCGGCAGATTAGTTAATGACCGTATCAGGATTCAAAAAGTTGCAGTAAAATGCACCCGATACCATTCGAGTTCAAACACCCTTAAAAACGGCTAAAACACGAATATTAGTAAATATACCCCCAAGAAGGGGTTTCCAGTATCCACTTGCTTTTTTTAGAACTTTAGGAGGCTGTGTTGTTTGGGAGTATTCTAATAATAGGATGCTGTCTATGAGATTGTATCACAAGGCATTACAGTATAGGGTTCACTGCTAAGATAGCAATTTACCTTGGGGGTCATTCCAAGTTGATCGCAGCAAGATTTTTGATAGCAACTGGGCAAAACCATGTGCACTGCAGGGAAGGCAGATATAACATGTGCAGAGAGAGTTAGATTTGGGTGTGGTGTGTTCAATCTGCAATCTAATTTGCAGTGTAAAAATAAAGCAGCCAGTATTTACCCTGCACAGAAATAAAATAACCCACCCAAATCTAACTCTTTCTGCACATGTTATATCTGCCTCCCCTGCAGTGCACATGGTTTTGCCCAGTTGCTATCAAAAATCCTGCTGCGATCAACTTGGAATTACCCCCCTTGTTAGAATTAACTGGTATAATTTCCTATTTTTATAATTGACTGTGTTCAACTGCTTTTCTTTTTCATTTGACACCATAAAAATCAAAATGATGACAGTTTTTTGATTATGAACTAGAAAAAGTATTCTGATTAGGTTTACATCAAGCGTTAGTGCTACTACTTCTGTATGACACACAGATTGGAAGTTTCTCAAATCCAAGGGTTGGGATGGGAAGGGTTGGGAAATATCGGCGTTCGAGATGCCGGCGGTCAGAATACTGGCAGCGGCATCCCAATGTTCAGAATCCCGACAAGGGAAGGTAAGTATACTTACCTTCTCCCCCTGACCCCCTAACCCTCCCTTCTAGCATCATAAACCTAAACCCCCCTCCCACAACCAATACCTAGCCCTTCCCGGTGGTACCTAAACCTAACCCCCTCCCCACAGCCTGAACCTAACCCTCCTACACCCCCCAGCAGCCTAACCCTCCCCCCGAGGGTGCCTAAATCTAACCCCCTCTCCCCGCAGCCTAAACCTCGGGATTCCTGCGCCGGGCTTGTGACCCAATTTGGAATGCCGGTCAGGGCCATATCTACTGGAGGGCGAGCCGTGCATTCGCATGGGGCACCCACCACGACCCCTGCTGGCAGCTGCTGTCCGCAGCTGCCTTCACTCCCAATACTTGCCCCCGACCCATCGTGTTACTCCGCTTACTGGGGCGGAGTCCAGCATAATGACGCAGATGCGTCGTGACATCATGCCATCATGACATCACACGACATGGTGTGCCCTTCACTGGGGGGGGGCAGGTGATAGTAGACGCTACTGTGATAGTATACACTGGGGGGGGGGTGATAGCATACACTGGGGGGGGCAGGTGATAGCGTACAATGGGGGGGCAGCTGATAGCATACACTGGGGGGGCAGGTGATAGCGTACAATGGGGGGGCAGGTGATAGCATACACTGGGGGGGTGGAGCAGGTGATAGCATACATTGGAGGGGAGCAGGTGCTAGCATACACTGGGGGGAGCAGGTGCTAGCATAGACTGGGGGCGCAGGTGAATGCATACACTGGGGGGTGGAGCAGGTGATAGCATACACTAGGGGTGGAGCAGGTGATAGCATACACTGGGGGGGCAGGTGATAGCATACACTGGCGGGGGGCAGGTGAATGCATACACTGGGGGTGGAGCAGGTGATAGCATACACTGGGGGGGCAGGTGAATGCATACACTGGGGGTGGAGCAGGTGATAGCATACACTGGGGGGGGGGCAGGTGATAGCATATACTGGGGGGAGCAGGTGAATGCATACACTGGGGGGTGGAGCAGGTGATAGCATACACTGGGGGGGCAGGTGATAGCATACACTGGCGGGGATCAGGTGAATGCATACACTGGGGGTGGAGCAGGTGATAGCATACACTGGGGGGGCAGGTGAATGCATACACTGGGGGTGGAGCAGGTGATAGCATACACTGGGGGGGGGGCAGGTGATAGCATATACTGGGTGTAGCAGGTGCTAGCATAGACTGGGTGGTGGAGCAGGTGATAGTATACACTGGGGGTGGAGCAGATGATAGCATACACTGGGGGACAGGTGATAGCATACACTGGGGGGGCAGGTGATAGCGTACACTGGGGGGAGCAGGTGATAGCGTACACTGGGGGGGTGGAGCAGGTGATAGCATACACTGGAGGGGGGAGCAGGTGATAGCATACACTGGGGCGAGCATATGATAGCATACACTGGAGGGGGGGAGCAGGTGATAGCATACACTGGGGGGAGCATATGATAGCATACACTGGGGGGGAGCAGATGATAGCATATACTCTGGGGGGGAGCAGGTAATAGCATACACTGGGGGGGGGGGAGCAGGTGATAGCATACACTGGGGGGAACATATGATAGCATACACTGGGGGGGAGCAGATGATAGCATATACTCTGGGGGGGAGCAGGTAATAGCATACACTGGGGGGGGGGGAGCAGGTGATAGCATACACGGGGGGAGCAGGTGATAGCAAACACTGGGCGGTCAGGTAATAGCATACACTGGGGGGAGCAGGTGATAGCTTACTCTGGGGGGGGGCAGGAGCCTACAATTTTAGTTCCCCTTTTTTTTTTTACTTAAGGGGGGGCGCATGGGAGTCTGCAATGAGCATGACACCCAGCGCACTAAACCCCTGGCAACGAGCAAGACACCCAGCGCATGATACCCCTGGCAACGAGCAAGACACCCAGCGCATGATACCCCTGGCAACGAGCAAGACACCCAGTGCATGAAACCTCTGACAATGACCATGACACCCAATGCATGAAACCCCTGGCAATAAGCATGACACACAGCGCATGAAACTCCTGGCAATGAGCATGACACACAGTGCAACGAACTCCCGGCAACGAACAGGTAATTTAAAATCAATTAGAAGCTTTACTCTCGCGGGCATTGTGGTGTGTGGCATAATATGGTGCAGGGGGCATAATATGGTGCAAGGATCATTAAGGTGCAGGGCTTAATATGGTGGTATTTTTTTTTTCCTGTGGTGGCCGAGGTCTGTTGGTGCAGGGTCAAAAGCTGGGGTGTAAGGTATTCCTTTCTTGCAAAGCCACGCTCATTGTAGCAAGACCACGCCCATTCTAGCGAGGACACGCACCCTCATCTAGAGCAGGCGCATCTTGCCGGTGTCGGCATTCCAAGTAGTGTTGGGATTCCAGTGTTGGGAATTCGGCTACTAGGATCCCGACTACCGGGATCCTGACTGGATCACAGCACATCCATAAGCGGGTGGTCTTCTGTTTGCCGGCGGTCGGGCTCCCGGCGCTCAGTATACCGGCGCCGGGAGCCCGACAGCCGGAATACCGACAATTATTTTCCCTCGTGGGGGTCCACGACCCCCATAGAGGGAGAATAAAATAGTGTGGCGAGCGCAGCGAGCCCGCAAGGGGCTCATTTGCGCTCGCCAAGCTGTCGGTAAGCCGGCGGTCGGGCTCCCGGCGCCGGGATGCTGGTCGCCGGGAGCCCGACCGCCGGCCAGCCGTAGTGAACCCCCATAAGCCGGTAAAAAGGGTAAAATATTTGTGTTTTTCTTGTCTAGAGAACCCCATTATTTCACGCTTTTGTCTCAGCTTATACATTGATTTGAGCTTCCAATCTGTGTCTCACTGTGTATATGTGTATCAGAAGCACATACGGCAACAGTAGCTAGCAGGAAGTGCTGATGCTTATAGTGCCACACTGGAGGCTCTTGGGGTACTTACTGGTAAATTAGCTCTCATTTTAAAAACACATGGACGTATGACACAATGGGGCAGATGAATTAACCTGGAGACGGCATAAGGAAGTGATAAACCAGTGATAAATGCAAGGTGACAAACGCAACAGCCAATCAGCTCCCAACTGTCAATTTGCATATTGGAGCTGATTGGCTGGTGCGTTTATCACCTTGCACTTGTCACTGGTTTATCACTTCCTTATGCTGTCTCCAGGTTAATACATCTGCCCCAATAATGGGTGTAGTGTCAAATTCAGCATATTAAATGTTGACAATCATAACAGGGACATTATGAGGTCAAACCTGGCATGCAGACATGTTAATAATGTGATTTAAAGCATTTTAACAGTGTCAGCCTTACATCTTCAACTTGTCACCTTGTGAGTTCTCTTTTATGGGTTGCAGCTTTTGGTAACGTCTACCAGGTGCTGACTCTGAAAACCATTTCCCAAGTCATAACAAATCACTGGGGGTGACACACCAAGTAAAGCACAGAAAAGTCACATTTGTAAAATGCCTGACAACCAGTAAATCAATGGATAATGAATAAATACAGGAGAGCTTATTATCAGACGTGGTAAAGTGGCTTGCGTGACAGCAACAGTGAAATCTAATCTACATATAAAATAGCAACAGCATACAAAAGACTAACATACTTCAAAAAGTTTTGCAATTAAAAAAACCCGTTAAGTAAACGTGCACATATGTGCCAGTGTCCCTGAAGAGGATAAGGATGGTCATTCCGAGTTATTCGCTTGCTGGCTGTTTTTAGCAGCCGTGCAAACGCTATGCCTCCTCCCACTGGGAGTGTATTGTAGCTTAGCAGAAGTGCGAACGAATGTATCGCAGAGCGGCTACAAAGTTTTTTTGTGCAGTTTCAGAGTAGCTCAAAACCTACTCAACGCTTGCGATCACTTCAGACTATTCAGTTCCGGATGTGACGTCACAAACCCGCCCAGCCACGCCTGCGTTTTTCCTAGCATGCCTGCGTTTATCCGAACACTCCCTGAAAACGGTCAGTTGACACACAGAAACGCCAACTTCATGTCAATCACTCTGCGGTCACCAGTGCGACTGAAATGCATCGCTACAGCCTGTGTGAAACTACATTGTTCATTGTGCTCGTACATCGCGCGTGCGCATTGCGCCACATGCGCAGAACAGCCGTTTTTTAGCCTGATCGCTGCGCTGCGAACAACTGCAGCTAGCGATCAACTCGGAATGACCACCAATGACTGTTGCATGACGCCCATTAATGACACTGTATGTGCACTGGTCAGCACAAACACTGATACAGAATATGTCAGGTCCCAAGTACAATAATAGCAAGTCTTTAGCAAGTATACTATGTAACTATGTAATAATTAGTATTAATAAAGTATAAAGATACCCATCTTAGAATGTAACCACTTAAACTAGGTATGGGTCTAATATGAACAACATTCACATCTGGCCCTACATGCGCAAACCCTACAGCTGCAACAATGACATAATAACTGGTTACTACAAGGCCATCTTAACGTATGGACCCCATGATTCTAGGGGCCTTGAAGTAGGGGCATGGAGTTGCCTCCAGAGCTTCTTTGGAGGCAGGTAAAGTATGCTGTCCGTCCACTCTTACACAATCAGATCAGCCAGGCAGCATTCTCTACCTACCTCCCAGCCTGCATCCATACAGCGAATGTCTGTCAGCATGCTGATTGGTGGATGGTTGGAGCTATCTACCAGTCAGAGTGCTGACAGCCATTCACTGTATGGCAGAATGTGGAGAGCACAGGTAAGTTATGACTTTTTTTTTCATTTATTCCAGGGCCTTGTTAAGACGTCCTTGACTACGCAAATGAAAGTATCTGGGATATGAGAGGATTGTTCTGCCTCCTGCTTTTAGTATGTGAAGAGAAGTTGTGGAGAGATGGATAAGCTCAGGAAGGACGTTGGCCAAGGTGGCACATACCTGACCCATCAGAGAGATAAGTACTGTAAGTGTGCATGTTCAACCTGCAAGACATACAGTTTAGGAGCATTGAGACTACATTTACTTATTAGCGAATGTGGTCATAGACAGAGGAAGCCTGTACCAGTGCCTAGTGTGACAAACACATGTGGAGTGACTGCAACAGCAGCAGAGGTGTGAGTCAGGATAGCAGATCTTTCAGGTTAGAATGTCAGCCAGGGGCGGATTGGGAACAAAAAGCGGCCCTGGAAAAATTTGTACTAGTGGCCCCACATGGCCAGCACCAGAGGTGTAAGGTCTAGCCATGGGCCATGGCAGCAGCACCCTCCCCCCAAGACTTTCCAGATAGTGGGCATGTCCAGCATCAAGGGGGAAGTTCAAAATACATAAAATTAAATATTATGAGCACATTATATGATACACCTTCAGAATTTAGGAAACTATATCATTCTTTAGAAATATATATTTTCTTGCTTATTACACCAACCGTATCCCAATAACTATTCACTCAATCTTATATGTCAGCCAAGCAGGCAGACAGAGCATACACTAGATCAGTGGTTCTCAAACTCGGTCCTCAGGACCCCACACAGTGCATGTTTTGCAGGTAACCCAGCAGGTGCACAGGTGTATTAATTACTCTCTGACACATTTTAAAGGGTCCGCAGGTGGAGCTAATTATTTCACTTGTGATTCTGTGAGGAGACCTGCAAAACATACACTGTGTGGGGTAATGAGGAACGAGTTTGAGAACCTGTGCACTAGATCATCTGCAATCACAGGTTAAGTGGCAAAGTCATTTTCATATATGCAAATTATTTTGCATCTTATTCATTATGTCTATAAAAAGGACTACATGTCCTCAAACAAAACGGGCCCCACGGGTGCGTCGGCCCACCGGGAATCTTCCCTGTAAACCCTATGCTCAATCCGCCTCTGATGTCAGCTCTGTGTATATGAGGTTACATTAAAAGAAATTTATAAATAGTAAAGTGAGGCTCAAATTAGGATTTGACATTCATTTATGTAAAAAAAGAGGGTCTGAGGGTATGTAGTGAATATGTTGACATTCATAATGAAGATATGGTCTGAATGTCATCTTGGATGTTATGTCAAAATGTCAACATTCACAGTGCTAACACTGACAGAATATTGACAATCATAATGCCAACACCTCATGTTAGGGTTAAGCTATCATTAGTTTTAATGTTAGACTGCAGTTAGGATTAGGGCTGAACCTAACACTAGACTCATTGTCTACTTAAAACAGTATCTTGCCCCCTGTTTCCACCTCTATACTCCCCTCCCCCCCCAGTCTCCTACACCTCCTCCTCTCTCCCTTCCTTTGTGTCCCCTCCACTTTCCTTCCCCTCCTCTCCTGTTACCCCACTTTCAATCAGCTTTGCCTCAGCATGGTCCTGCTACTCCGCCATTCAGCCCTGTTCCCTGCCTCATTCTCCCTGTCATCTCACCTCACTTCCATCCGCATCACACTGAACTCCCTCCCTACCCACCTCCTGCAGTTTCCCTTCCTAGCTCAGGCACCGCACCATCACTATTCTCACATCTCTCCCACAAACTCCCTCCCTCTCTCCTGTGCCCTCTGGGATGCCAGATCTGTCTTTAACAAATTGGTCCCCACCCATGCCCTTTTCATCTCTAAGGGGGACATGTACTAAGCAGTGATAAAAGTGGAGAAGTGAGCCAGTGGAGAAGTTGCCCATGGTTGCCCAAGTGAGCCAGTGGAGAAGTTGCAGGAGGCATCTTTAGTAGAAAGACGCTCACTGCATGTTTTGTAAACCGCAATGACACAGCATTGGATCAACTGAATGAACATCAGTCATCTGAGTAACTCTCAGTGCTTTGGAAGATGCAGACCCTAGCCTCGGCATGCCTACAAAACAAGGCCTACACACGCCTGTTATGTAAAACACTCCCCGTCACCGCCCTCTCACTCCCCTGACATCTGCTGCCGCACGCAGGAACCTGCGCAGTCCAGTTCAACAAACATCGTAGATGTATGTAAACCAAGGGCTTGATCACTAAAATTAAGGTTGCCTCCTGCCGGCTGACTGCGTCGGCAGGAGACCCGTCGCCATCTTTTAGATCACGGTGCCTGCGTGTGATGCACGAATACGCCCCGATCATGTCCACGTCACGCCCCTCATTCCCGCCGCCATGCCCCCATTTTGTAGCCACGCCCTGTGACGCCCCCCCCCCCCTCTCCCCGCCATGCAAACACCTCTACCTGATTGACAGGTAGAGGCATTCGCATTTTCTGCGGGCGCCCGCAGAAAATGCAGGCGCATGCACAGGACGGGGGCTGCGCATGCGCCCGCATTATTTTGGTAATTTTTCCAGTTGGATCGCGATTATGGCAACAGAACATGCCATTTATACAGATGTTATTAACATAACCTGTGTGTTATTTTATTATTTATTTATGTTATCACATTGGGTAGATGCAGCATTCCATGTTTGTAAAAAAAGAAAATTTGTCACAATCACATACACTGATCTTTTGTATATATATATATATATATATATATATATATATATATATATATAATTTTTTTTTTATTGAAACAATGTATATAACATTCACTGATCATTTCTTATTATTGTAGTGTATTATTTCTCCACATAACATGCTCAGACTAGCAGCATAATATGCCTGAAAATGTTTGGTGTGATATTATATCACCTCCTTCTCTATACCTACAGATACCTACCTGCAGCATATTTCCTGCATCTCCTATACCAATTATCGGTGAGCAGCTCAGGTGGTATTCATATCCAGTACACCCCCTCCTTTCCTAACCTCTCTAGTTAAAGGCATTTCCCCTCCCTACTGCGGCATATGTTTGTGGGTAAACAAAGCTCAGAACATAAATGAGGAAGAACCGTGCCATAGAGACAGAGCAAGAACACACAAAGCCTGAATCACAAACACAGTGTACACATACAGAGCCAGATCAAAGCCAGCTGAGGCAGCAATGCAGGGCAGGTGAACCTAGAAGAAGACTCACAAGGCACAAGAGAATTGCACAGACCTCAGATTGGAGCAAGAACTTCTACCAAAAGTCATTCAAGGACACACAGGTGGGCATATGATCATTCTTTCACAGAAAACATTCAGTTTTTGTTTGATATCAAAACCTTAAATACAGATTAAAAAAAGCTTTACATTAAATATCTTGTCTGTCTGTCTGTCATATCTCTTAAAACGCAGTGTAAAATTTTATGGGGTTTTTATAGTGTTAAATCATTCTTTTTTTACTCACTTATGTAAATTGTGATGTTGTATTGACAACTAAATTGACATCTAAACAACATGGGCCAAATGTAATAGAGGGAGAGTTTCAAAAAGTGAGAGATCTGGTAAGGTTTTGCAGGTTTTTTTTAAAATGGCAATCATTTACACTGCAAGATCAACCTGGTTTTGCAGTGTAAATGATTGCCACTTTAAGACTGAAAAACCTTACCAAATCTCTCACTTTCTGAAACTCTCACTCTATTACATTTGGCCCCAAATTTCAGTATTTATTGGGAAATGTATAAACTAGTTTCTAATTAAGTAGGCATTTTTAATAATCAGAGATAGACAACACAATGTCATATTCAAAATTGCCATTTTAATGGGGAAGTGGGATGGTTATACTATAAAATCATGTTAGGATAACTATATACTATAAAATCATGTTAGGATAACTATCATCAGTCAAGTGTCCTATTCCCACCATGCTACTGCTTTTAAAGTTCTCATATGAGAGCTGGGAGAATAGCCAGGTAATTATTATCTCTAACTTCCTCTTATTAAGGAAACAATTAGGGGCAGATGTACTAAGACGACCTGTAAACAATTCATTCTTGTTAACGATTTCCCTTAAACTCACCCGGCAGTCAAGGGCAAACGATATGGTACAATACACATAAGATATATCTTAAGATCTGGGAGTGGCTACATCCAGGAGCCTGCTGTCGTTGACGATAGCTTCAGTTCTTTCCTGCAGCAGGGAAGATCAAACGTTTCGACCAATGACCAGCAGGACCGCGCATCGTGATCGTTATCGTTCACAGACACTGAACGATCTGCACTATTATGACCGATTTGCAGTTCCAATCAGTCGGAAATGGGCAAATCGATCATAATATCGTCTAGTGCAGAGATTCTCAAACGTGGTCCTCGAGGCACCCCAACGGTCTAGGTTTTAAGTATATCCATACTTGGCGCAGGTGACTTAAATAGCACCACAGTCAATTTGATTTAACCATCTGTGCTATGCCTTGGATATACCTAAAACCTGGACCGTTGGGGTGCCCTGAGGATCGCGTTTGAGACCCCCTGATCTAGTGTATGGGCACCTTTAGTCTCACTGTGCAATTTTTTAAACAGTAATCTTCAGTTTAGAGCTACAATTGTACATTAAAATATAAGTGTAATCTTTATAAATTAGAGCTAGAGACACATAGAATTGGCCTAATTATAAACTGCTCATGCGCATTCAAACTTCTTGCGCATCCAGTCCCATGTCAGCTGAGACACATGCGCTTACAAACTTTTGCACTCAGGGCTGATGGGACAGAGGTATGAGAATGTGTGTAAGCATTGACAAAATACAGTTAGGGTGTGTTCATGCATTAGAAAGCGGATCACTTGTGGGTGCTCGATTTATTCTTATTTATTATCCTTTATATGGCGCCACAAGGGATCCGCAGTCCCCAATTACAGAGTACATAAACAAGCAGGCAAAACAAGAAAACAGTGACTTACAGTACAAGACAATATAGGACAAGTACAGTACAGGGTATATTAACATCGATCCTGGTTAAAAATACAAACTAAGGATGATCTGCCGCTGCAGCTGTTTATGCTTGGCTGAATGCATCAAAATCCCTCCTACTTATGCTAATACTATAGTAATGTAGCAGCAATCTTTTCACATCAATACAGTGATAGTTCCAGCTGGTCAGCAGCAACAAAACATATTTGTGTTTGATTATTTGAAGGGGTAGTCAACGAATGTGTGGTCTGAATTCTTTCATTTTGTCTTTTCGTCTTCTCCCAATGTCCTTTTTATAATGTAAATGTGAGATTATTATTAATAACACTGTCCAGGCATTGTGTATGGATTGTGTACTAGGGGTCATAATCAGATGTGGTTGTTCTTGCTGCTGCTGTTGCTATCTTTTGTGATTATATGCTAATATGGGCAGAAGTAAACCTGAGCATAGGGTCGCCCACTGCTGGTGCGTCATTTCCGTCCAACGGCGTACAACTGCTGATACATCGTACCATTGTTGCAAATAGGGTCACGACGCAGAGTCTGAGTGCCTCTGTAGATGCGCAGGCTGAGCTGCTCTCCAGGGACGCAGCGGTCTCTCCAATAGCAAATGAGATTGCAACTGCTAATTTACGCACGCCCAGAAAATGGCACTGAATAGCCATGACACGACTGCATTTACCAATCTCTCCCCATTACCACTACAAGCACCGTCTTCCTGTCACTCACTGTGCAACTAATTCCTCATTGCGACCAGTCGCATTTTTGACACTGATACTGATACATTTATTGTCATTATCAAAGTTGACAACGAAATTCAATTTGTACAACACACCAAACAATGATAAAAAAAAAGTAAGACATCGGTATAAAAAGAACATACAATAACACACATTACAGAGATGACACATTATTCACAATGAGTGTTTAGCATGCATTTCACTCGCTGCAAGTACACAGTAAGAAACCATCGGCTGATAGGCGTACAATAACTTTGTGACTGCATCTGAATTAGGCTCTACATTTTAGCATCCATTACCGTCACTGTGAAGTCACACCTCCTGCGGTAAACCAGGTGTATATACTACTAGTCTGTTCTTCCAGGAGTAAAGCAGGTGTATTATGCATCTTGTGTATGTGGCCCGCACTGCAAGCTAAGTATAATGGGTCTTTTTCTGGAGCACATTTTGTGCTAGTGACTTAGAGGCAAATTCCATCCAAGCAGCATGACCCCAATAATCAACAATTATGTTTTTGTATAAACATTTCTTTTAATGAGTTAGACTAATTGTCATATTCACCATCTAGCCCTATGGTTTACGGTAATTTGAATGTGCAGTAGAGCAGCCCTGATGTACTATGTAATGTTGCCCTTTCGTTAGCTGTTAATTGCAGTGTCAGTTCTTTATGGTTGTAGCTTTAGGTCAGTCTGTACATTGTTGGTCTACCCAGTCATTGAATGGTTTCTTCTTATATCTGTATAACCTATAGGCTCGTTCAGCATGGCCATGTCACCTGAGGCGTTCCAGGAGGTAGAGACAACGACTTGCCTTTTGAGTGGAGCCACCTCACTTGCCTCACGATTAAGCCGGGCATGTTTAGCCGTACTTTTCTTCATTCGCTTTGGTATTTTGTTAATTGGATGTCGCACAATATGGCAGGATGAAGAGAAGGACTTTATTTGCAATTCGTCAAAGTTACTCTGTAAGCCAAGTTGCTTTGATGAGTTCTCCCCTATTTCCTCATTCAACCTTTTCTCTTTGCAAATGGTGGCATTGCTTACACACTCTCTGTGTGTGGCCTGTTTCAGCCGTTCAAGCTACCAGGCAAGGGAAGGCTGGTTGCATGCCCAGCTCAGAAGAAAACAAGTTCAAAGAAAACTTCATGTGATCATACTGATGAGCAGGATGTTCATAGAAGGGATCTTCATCTTCACTTTTTATAAAGTAACAGATGGGTTTGTGCACAAAAGGACTGTTCAGTGCCACTCTACACTGTGTGAAAGTTTAGTCACCTGTACAGATGCAAACCCAACCATTAAGAGTATCTTCAGTATGTGCCTGTGTACAGCGTCTGCAGCCAGTGCCATCATCTGCCTGTGGGAGCTAGTAACCAGCCTGCAACCTATGCAACATGTGAGCAGTTCCTCAGCCAGTCCGTCACCATGTAAGAAGCAGCATTTCTAGATAATACAACATCTGGTCTTGTTAAGCAAGATAATGTACATGTCTGTATATCAATCAGCAACAAAACAACATTTTACTTTAGTATCTATTACTTCATTTGAATAGTCTGTCATTTTTATCCACAACTGTAATAAAACTCACAGGTAGCTCCTCCCAGTAACAGCTGCAGAGCCGGAGTCTCTAATGGATACAAGGAAATTAGTGACCAAAGGTCAGTGTACTTCCCCTGTGTGACATCACCACCCAGAGCAATTATTTATACCTGTGATCTCTGGGAATTTACACAGACTGAATGCTTATAAATAGTGGCAAATAAACCAGCTACATACGTACAGTACTTTCATATGATGAAAAAAAATACACATTTAACAATGTAATGTTTAATCATGATGGTCAGACAAGGTTAACCTTAGACACTTTCTTACTAACAGGAGCTTCGAGTTATTGAGGGTGATTCAATTGTTTCACCCTGCGGATGCCACTAGATGGCATCGAACGGAGCAGTTCAATTGCTGCTCCATTCAGGCGCAAATAGCCGCAGGAGGATACATTTCTGCTCGCAGTTTCCTGAGGTGTGAGCTGAAATGTGCGATAAATCAGGCGTTTGGGCACAATAGCATTTATTTAGACGGGTTTAGCTACTTTGCGTGTCACTTCTGGGCGCGCACAAGTGGCACTTGTGCCCATGGGGGATAGACACAATTGAATTGCTCTGATGGACACCCATTATGTTTGGGCACCCACAAAACAATTGTAATTCCCCCTCATTGTCTGCAATCCAAACACAATATATTCCCATCTTTCCATTGCAACGTGGTTCATCTTGATGAACCTCGAAAATGATGTACTGGGTTCTTGAAGCTGGTAAATAATAGGAAAACCACCAGCCACAGTAAAAATAAGAATTTACTTACCGATAATTCTATTTCTCGTAGTCCGTAGTGGATGCTGGGGACTCCGTAAGGACCATGGGGATTAGCGGCTCTGCAGGAGACTGGGCACAAAAGTAAAGCTTTAGGACTACCTGGTGTGCACTGGCTCCTCCCCCTATGACCCTCCTCCAAGCCTCAGTTAGGATACTGTGCCCGGACGAGCGTACACAATAAGGAAGGATTTTGAATCCCGGGTAAGACTCATACCAGCCACACCAATCACACCGTATAACTTGTGATCTAAACCCAGTTAACAGCATGATAACAGAGGAGCCTCTAGAAAAGATGGCTCACTACAGCAATAACCCGATTTTTGGTAACAATAACTATGTACAAGTATTGCAGACAATCCGCACTTGGGATGGGCGCCCAGCATCCACTACGGACTACGAGAAATAGAATTATCGGTAAGTAAATTCTTATTTTCTCTGACGTCCTAGTGGATGCTGGGGACTCCGTAAGGACCATGGGGATTATACCAAAGCTCCCAAACGGGCGGGAGAGTGCGGATGACTCTGCAGCACCAAATGAGAGAACTCCAGGTCCTCCTCAGCCAGGATATCAATTTTGTAGAATTTTACAAACGTATTTGCTCCTGACCAAGTAGCTGCTCGGCAAAGTTGTAAAGCCGAGACCCCTCGGGCAGCCGCCCAAGATGAGCCCACCTTCCTTGTGGAGTGGGCATTTACAGATTTTTGGCTGTGGCAGGCCTGCCACAGAATGTGCAAGCTGAATTGTACTACAAATCCAACGAGCAATAGTCTGCTTAGAAGCAGGAGCACCCAGCTTGTTGGGTGCATACAGGATAAACAGCGAGTCAGATTTTCTGACTCCAGCCGTCCTGGAAACATATATTTTCAGGGCCCTGACAACGTCTAGCAACTTGGAGTCCTCCAAGTCCCTAGTAGCCGCAGGCACCACAATAGGTTGGTTCAGGTGAAACGCTGAAACCACCTTAGGGAGAAACGGAGGACGAGTCCTCAATTCCGCCCTGTCCGAATGGACAATCAGATAAGGGCTTTTACAGGATAAAGCCGCCAATTCTGACACGCGCCTGGCCCAGGCCAGGGCCAACAGCATGACCACTTTCCATGTGAGATATTTTAACTCCACAGATTTAAGTGGTTCAAACCAATGTGACTTTTGGAACCCAAAAACTACATTGAGATCCCAAGGTGCCACTGGAGGCACAAAAGGAGGCTGTATATGCAGTACCCCTTTTACAAACGTCTGAACTTCAGGGACTGAAGCTAGTTCTTTTTGGAAGAAAATTGACAGGGCCGAAATTTGAACCTTAAGTTGAAATTCCTCCGTCGGGCCTTACTGGCCTCGCACCACGCAACATATTTTCGCCCAATGCGGTGATAATGTTTTGCGGTTACATCCTTCCTGGCTTTGATCAGGATAGGGATGACTTCATCCGGAATGCCTTTTTCCTTCAGGATCCGGCGTTCAACCGCCATGCCGTCAAACGCAGCCGCGGTAAGTCTTGGAACAGACAGGGTCCTTGCTGGAGCAGGTCCCTTCTTAGAGGTAGAGGCCACGGATCCTCCGTGAGCATCTCTTGAAGTTCCGGTTACCAAGTCCTTCTTGGCCAATCCGGAGCCACGAATATAGTGCTTACTCCTCTCCATCTTATAATTCTCAGTACCTTGGGTATGAGAGGCAGAGGAGGGAACACATACACTGACTGGTACACCCACGGTGTTACCAGAGCGTCTACAGCTATTGCCTGAGGGTCCCTTGACCTGGCGTAATACCTGTCGAGTTTTTCCCAACGGTTTATAATCATGTGGAAGACTTCTGTGTGAAGTCCCCACTCTCCCGGGTGGAGGTCGTGTCTGCTGAGGAAGTCTGCTTCCCAGTTGTCCACTCCCGGAATGAAAACTGCTGACAGTGCTATCACATGATTTTCCGCCCAGCGAAGAATCCTTGCAGCTTCTGCCATTGCCCTCCTGCTTCTTGTGCCACCCTGTCTGTTTACGTGGGCGACTGCCGTGATGTTGTCCGACTGGATCAACACCGGCTGACCTTGAAGCAGAGGTCTTGCTAAGCTTAGAGCATTGTAAATGGCCCTTAGCTTCAGGATATTTATGTGAAGTGATGTCTCCAGGCTTGACCATAAGCCCTGGAAATTCCATCCCTGTGTGACTGCTCCCCAGCCTCGCAGGCTGGCATCCGTGGTCACCAGGACCCAGTCCTGAATGCCGAATCTGCGGCCCTCTAGAAGATGAGCACTCTGCAACCACCACAGGAGGGACACCCTTGTCCTTGGTGACAGGGTTATCCGCTGATGCATCTGAAGATGCGACCCGGACCATTTGTCCAGCAGGTCCCACTGGAAAGTTCTTGCGTGGAATCTGCCGAATGGGATTGCTTCGTAGGAAGCCACCATTTTTCCCAGAACCCTTGTGCATTGATGCACTGAGACTTGGCTCGGTTTTAGGAGGTTCCTGACTAGCTCGGATAACTCCCTGGCTTTCTCCTCCGGGAGAAACACCTTTTTCTGGACTGTGTCCAGGATCATCCCTAGGAACAGAAGACTAGTCGTCGGAACCAGCTGCGATTTTGGAATATTGAGAATCCAACCGTGCTGCCGCAACACTACCTGAGATAGTGCTACACCGACCTCCAACTGTTCTCTGGATCTTACCCTTATCAGGAGATCGTCCAAGTAAGGGATAACTAAAACTCCCTTCCTTCGAAGGAGTATCATCATTTCGGCCATTACCTTGGTAAAGACCCGGGGTGCCGTGGACCATCCAAACGGCAGCGTCTGAAACTGATAGTGACAGTTCTGTACCACAAACCTGAGGTACCCTTGGTGAGAAGGGTAAATTGGGACATGAAGGTAAGCATCCTTGATGTCCAGAGACACCATGTAGTCCCCTTCTTCCAGGTTCGCAATCACTGCTCTGAGTGACTCCATCTTGAATTTGAACTTCTGTATGTAAGTGTTCAAAGATTTTAGATTTAAAATCGGTCTCACAGAGCCGTCCGGCTTCGGTACCACAACAGTGTGGAATAATACCCCTTTCCCTGTTGCAGGAGGGGTACCTTGATTATCACCTGCTGGGAATACAGCTTGTGAATGGCTTCCAAAACTGCCTCCCTGTCGGAGGGAGACGTCGGTAAAGCCGACTTTAGGAAACGGCGAGGGGGAGACGTCTCGAATTCCAATTTGTACCCCTGAGATACCACCTGAAGGATCCAGGGGTCTACTTGCGAGTGAGCCCACTGCGCGCTGAAATTCTTGAGACGGGCCCCCACCGTGCCTGAGTCCGCTTGTAAAGCCCCAGCGTCATGCTGAGGGCTTGGCAGAGGCGGGAGAGGGCTTCTGTTCCTGGGAACTGGCTGATTTCTGCAGCCTTTTTCCTCTCCCTCTGTCACGGGGCAGAAATGAGGAACCTTTTGCCCGCTTGCCCTTATGTTGAGAGGCGACCTGGGGTAAAAACGTGGATTTCCCAGCTGTTGCCGTGGCCACCAGGTCTGAAAGACCGACCCCAAATAACTCCTCCCCTCTATAAGGCAATACTTCCATATGCCGTTTGGAATCCGCATCACCTGACCACTGTCGTGTCCATAACCCTCTTCTGGCAGAAATGGACAACGCACTTACTCTTGATGCCAGTCGGCAAATATTCCGCTGTGCATCACGCATATATAGAAATGCATCTTTCAAAAGCTCTATAGGCAATAATATACTGTCCCTATCTAGGGTATCAATATTTTCAGTCAGGAAATCCGACCACGCCAACCCAGCACTGCACATCCAGGCTGAGGCGATTGCTGGTCGCAGTATAACACCAGTATGTGTGTAAATACATTTTAGGATACCCTCCTGCTTTCTATCAGCAGGATCCTTAAGGGCGGCCATCTCATTTGACAAGCGTGTGAGCGCTTTATACACCCTAGGGGGTGTTTCCCAACGCACCCTAACCTCTGGCGGGAAAGGATATAATGCCAATAACTTTTTAGAAATTATCAGTTTTTATCGGGGGAAACCCACGCTTCATCACACACCTCATTTAATTTCTCAGATTCAGGAAAACTACAGGTAGTTTTTCCTCACCGAACATAATACCCCTTTTGGTGGTACTCGTATTATCAGAAATGTGTAAAACATTTTTCATTGCCTCAATCATGTAACGTGTGGCCCTACTGGAAGTCACATTTGTCTCTTCACCGTCGACACTGGAGTCAGTATCCGTGTCGGCGTCTGTATCTGCCATCTGAGGTAACGGGCGCTTTAGAGCCGCTGACGGCCTATGAGACGTCTGGACAGGCACAAGCTGAGTAGCCGGCTGTCTCATGTCAACCACTGTCTTTTGTAAAGAGCTGACACTGTCACGTAATTCCTTCCAACAGTTCACCCACTCAGGTGTCGACCCCCTAGGGGGTGACATCACTATTACAGGCAATTTGCTCCGCCTCCACATCATTTTCCTCCTCATACATGTCGACACAAACGTACCGACACACAGCACACACACAGGGAATGCTCTGATAGAGGACAGGACCCCACTAGCCCTTTGGGGAGACAGAGGGAGAGTTTGCCAGCACACACCAGAGCGCTATATATATACAGGGATAACCTTATATAAGTGTTTTTCCCCTTAGAGCTGATGTATTGTTAGTACTGCGCCTAATTAGTGCCCCCCTCTCTTTTTTAACCCTTTCTGTAGTGTAGTGACTGTAGGGGAGAGCCAGGGAGCTTCCCTCCAACGGAGCTGTGAGGGAAAATGGCGCCAGTGTGCTGAGGAGATAGGCTCCGCCCCTTTTTCGCGGACTTTTCTCCTGCTTTTTTATGGATTCTGGCAGGGGTTAAAATTCACCCATATAGCCCTGGGGGCTATATGTGATGTATTTTCGCCAGCCAAGGTGTTTTTATTGCTGCTCAGGGCGCCCCCCCCTAGCGCCCTGCACCCTCAGTGACCGAAGTGTGAAGTGTGCTGAGAAGCAATGGCGCACAGCTGCAGTGCTGTGCGCTACCTTGGTGAAGACAGGATGTCTTCTGCCGCCGATTTTCCGGACCTCTTCTTGCTTCTGGCTCTGTAAGGGGGCCGGCGGCGCGGCTCTGGGACCGGACTCCATGGCTGGGCCTGTGTTCGATCCCTCTGGAGCTAATGGTGTCCAGTAGCCTAAGAAGCCCAATCCACTCTGCACGCAGGTGAGTTTGCTTCTTCTCCCCTTAGTCCCTCGATGCAGTGAGCCTGTTGCCAGCAGGTCTCACTGAAAATAAAAAACCTAAAACTAAACTTTTCACTAAGCAGCTCAGGAGAGCCCCTAGTGTGCACCCTTCTCGTTTGGGCACAAAAATCTAACTGAGGCTTGGAGGAGGGTCATAGGGGGAGGAGCCAGTGCACACCAGGTAGTCCTAAAGCTTTACTTTTGTGCCCAGTCTCCAGCGGAGCCGCTAATCCCCATGGTCCTTACGGAGTCCCCAGCATCCACTAGGACATCAGAGAAATGGTAGTGCTGTAAAATGACAGGGAGATTTTTTTGTATAGAAGAGCCTGCACTGTTTACAGTACACAAAAGAAACGTGCCCTGCAACATACTCTTACCAGACACATAACAGCCTCCAAAGCAACTAATCAGCACCTTGTAGATATTTTCCTAAGGCTGCAGATAACCGGAGGGAGCTGACATCTGCAGGAGGCACAAGGAGACCAAAAGGACATACGGAGTATCTGCAATGCACAAGTCCCAGGGTGCCAGGAGAGCCAGCTCAACTTATAAGCTGACTTTTGGAAGCTGTCCATAGATACAATTTGCTAAAAAATATTCTTATAAGTGACAAGTATTGAATTTCTATTTTAATATCGGCAGCTCAGAACAGAACCTGATAATGTCATAATGTTAAATGGTAATATTTACTGTGCATTTGTATTTATGATTAAAATGAATGGGGGACATTCAAACTAGTCTTGTATGCTACTTGCGCTTGAGATTTAGGGATTGTTCAGGGAATCAGCCATACAAAGCTTTTAGTGCCTGATTCAGAGACGAAGTTCATATAGCTGCTGCGTCTTTGGATGCAGCACTGTACAAAAATATGCTAATGCCGCCGCTTCCTGCCAGCTTCTCTAATCCACTGCTGCGTCTGAAAACGCAGCATAGGTTCATCTGCATGAGCATCGGCCATCTGAGTAACCAACAGGTTACTCTGGATAGCTATATTTTCACACTGATGGGGCCACTGGCCTTGGCACACCCAGAAAACGGGGCCATCACCTTTTCTGCAACGTTGGCTGTTGGGGGTATTGTTAGTCGTCACAGACACCGATCTGTTCATGACCAGTGCATGTGCAGATCTCACATCACCAAAGATGTACGCAAATAAACGCATATATCTCTGAAATATATTGCTTCAGAAATCATATTCTGAGGAAATGCCTGATTTCCAGTGATTTTAACATGGTGGTGTGATACCCTGAAACTGCAGCCCAAATCAACTGTGGCACTACAGGTGCCAGCATGACTTTAATAAAAGTAAAATGTTTGCTGGAGTTGCATAAGCACTGTGCCAGCAGCCTACAGCTTGCAGCACAGAAGGAGTTAACAGCACAGCTCATAGCTATACAGATCAGTCTGCAAAATGCTAGAGATGAGCGCCTGAAATTTTTCGGGTTTTGTGTTTTGGTTTTGGGTTCGGTTCCGCGGCCGTGTTTTGGGTTCGAACGCGTTTTGGCAAAACCTCACCGAATTATTTTTGTCGGATTCGGGTGTGTTTTGGATTCGGGTGTTTTTTTCCAAAAACACTAAAAAACAGCTTAAATCATAGAATTTGGGGGTCATTTTGATCCCAAAATATTATTAACCTCAAAAACCATAATTTACACTCATTTTCAGTCTATTCTGAATACCTCACACCTCACAATATTATTTTTAGTCCTAAAATTTGCACCGAGGTCGCTGTGTGAGTAAGATAAGCGACCCTAGTGGCCGACACAAACACCGGGCCCATCTAGGAGTGGTACTGCAGTGTCACGCAGGATGTCCCTTCCAAAAAACCCTCCCCAAACAGCACATGACGCAAAGAAAAAAAGAGGCGCAATGAGGTAGCTGTGTGAGTAAGATTAGCGACCCTAGTGGCCGACACAAACACCGGGCCCATCTAGGAGTGGCACTGCAGTGTCACGCAGGATGGCCCTTCCAAAAAACCCTCCCCAAACAGCACATGACGCAAAGAAAAAAAGAGGCGCAATGAGGTAGCTGACTGTGTGAGTAAGATTAGCGACCCTAGTGGCCGACACAAACACCGGGCCCATCTAGGAGTGGCACTGCAGTGTCACGCAGGATGGCCCTTCCAAAAAACCCTCCCCAAACAGCACATGACGCAAAGAAAAAAAGAGGCGCAATGAGGTAGCTGACTGTGTGAGTAAGATTAGCAACCCTAGTGGCCGACACAAACACCGGGCCCATCTAGGAGTGGCACTGCAGTGTCACGCAGGATGTCCCTTCCAAAAAACCCTCCCCAAACAGCACATGACGCAAAGAAAAAAAGAGGCTTTTTACTGATATTTGGTGTTTTGGATTTGACATGCTCTGTACTATGACATTGGGCATCGGCCTTGGCAGACGACGTTGCTGGCATTTCATCGTCTCGGCCATGACTAGTGGCAGCAGCTTCAGCACGAGGTGGAAGTGGATCTTGATCTTTCCCTAATTTTGGAACCTCAACATTTTTGTTCTCCATATTTTAATAGGCACAACTAAAAGGCACCTCAGGTAAACAATGCAGATGGATGGATTGGATACTAGTATACAATTATGGACGGGCTGCCGAGTGCCGACACAGAGGTAGCCACAGCCGTGAACTACCGCACTGTACTGTGTCTGCTGCTAATATATAGACTGGTTGATAAAGAGATAGTATACTCGTAACTAGTATGTATGTATAAAGAAAGAAAAAAAAACCACGGTTAGGTCACTGGTATATACAATTATGGACGGGCTGCCGAGTGCCGACACAGAGGTAGCCACAGCCGTGAACTACCGCACTGTACTGTGTCTGCTGCTAATATATAGACTGGTTGATAAAGAGATAGTATACTCGTAACTAGTATGTATGTATAAAGAAAGAAAAAAAAACCACGGTTAGGTCACTGGTATATACAATTATGGACGGGCTGCCGAGTGCCGACACAGAGGTAGCCACAGCCGTGAACTACCGCACTGTACACTGGTTGATAAAGAGATAGTAGTATACTCGTAACAACTAGTATGACGACGGTATAAAGAATGAAAAAAAAACCACGGTTAGGTGGTATATAATACAATTATGGTTGGACGGACTGCCTGCCGAGTGCCGACACAGAGGTAGCCACAGCCGTGAACTACCGCACTGTACACTGGTTGATAAAGAGATAGTAGTATACTCGTAACAACTAGTATGACGACGGTATAAAGAATGAAAAAAAAACCACGGTTAGGTGGTATATAATACAATTATGGTTGGACGGACTGCCTGCCGAGTGCCGACACAGAGGTAGCCACAGCCGTGAACTACCGCACTGTACACTGGTTGATAAAGAGATAGTAGTATACTCGTAACAACTAGTATGACGACGGTATAAAGAACGAAAAAAAAACCACGGTTAGGTGGTATATATTATAATACAATTATGGATGGACGGACTGCCTGCCGAGTTCCGACACAGAGGTAGCCACAGCCGTGAACTACCGCACTGTACACTGGTTGATAAAGAGATAGTAGTATACTCGTAACAACTAGTATGACGACGGTATAAAGAACGAAAAAAAAACCACGGTTAGGTGGTATATATTATAATACAATTATGGATGGACGGACTGCCTGCCGAGTTCCGACACAGAGGTAGCCACAGCCGTGAACTACCGCACTGTACACTGGTTGATAAAGAGATAGTAGTATACTCGTAACAACTAGTATGACTATGACGACGGTATAAAGAAAGAAAAAAAAAACCACGGTTAGGTGGTATATAATACAATTATGGATGGACGGACTGCCTGCCGAGTGCCGACACAGAGGTAGCCACAGCCGTGAACTACCGCACTGTACTGTGTCTGCTGCTAATATAGACTGGTTGATAAAGAGATAGTATACAATACTACTAATATACTGGTGGTCAGGCACTGGTCACCACTAGTCACACTGGCAGTGGCACTCCTGCAGCAAGTGTGCACTGTTTAATTTTAATATAATATTATTTATCATGTACTCCTGGCTCCTGCTATAACAACCTGCAGTGCTCCCCAGTCTCCCCCACAATTATAAGCTTTATATACAATACATTGATGTGCAGCACACTGGGCTGAGCAGTGCACACAGACTGAGTCACTGTGTGACTGTGTATCGTTTTTTTCAGGCAGAGAACGGATATATTAAATAAAACAAACAACTGCACTGTCTCTGGTGGTCACTGGTCACTGTGGTCGTCAGTCACTAAACTCTGTCTGCACTCTGCACTCTCTTCTAATCTACAGTATCACAGCAATCTCTCTCTCTCTCTCTCTTCTAAATCTAATCTAAATGGAGAGGACGCCAGCCACGTCCTCTCCCTATCAATCTCAATGCACGTGTGAAAATGGCGGCGACGCGCGGCTCCTTATATAGAATCCGAGTCTCGCGATAGAATCCGAGCCTCGCGAGAATCCGACAGCGTCATGATGACGTTCGGGCGCGCTCGGGTTAACCGAGCAAGGCGGGAAGATCCGAGTCGCTCGGACCCGTGAAAAAAAAAGTGAAGTTCGTGCGGGTTCGGATTCAAAGAAACCGAACCCGCTCATCTCTACAAAATGCAAAGGGCATGACTCACTCATTTGCAGACTCAGAGCGGGAAACTGAGAGCGGGAAAGACAGAGCGGGAAATCCCAGATTTAGAATGTGACCCTGGGAATGCAAGGTTATAAAAAGGTTGTCCTGCAGTGAGACACGACACAGCTACAACAGAATGAGAGCAGCAGCAGCAGAGCAGAGAGCAGACAGACAGTGAGGAGAAGCACATGTTTTAGCTAGCTGAAGTGTGGTGGATTAACCAGAAAGATGTAGCCCCAGTGAGGGCTCCCCACATGTTTAGGTGGGGAGTGATGGCAGCCACAGCAAAGCATTTGACAGAGGGAGACATCGCAGTGTGAGAGCAGCAGTATGCAGAATCCAGTGAAAGGGTGATGCCAGGAGAAAAGTGTACTCAAGGTGTGAGTCTCAAGAGGTATCTGGGTGAAGTGGTTGGAAGCCACGCGGCGTGAGTAAGCGCCCCCATGGAAAAGTATCTCGAGAGGTATCTGGGTGAAGTGGTCGGAAAGCCACGTGGCGTGATTAGAAGCCCCCCAAGAAAAAGAATCCTCGCTAAGTAAGAGAGAGAGAGAGACGGTAACCTGATGTGTAGCACTACTGGTCACAGAATGCCCTGGTATGTACTGATGTTCGCTATAAATATGCCGCTGCGACTAAGCGATGCGCTGGAGGAGGTGCCCTGATATGGGATCCACTGTAACTGATATGCTTTGTGCTGGAGGAGTGTTCACAAGTTATCCCTGAAATATCCGTTTGATGTTGAAATAAACTTTATGCTGTTTATCTGAGATGGCCTGGCGCCCAATTCTTTATGCGCTGCACCGACACCTGTAGTCCGCACCCACAATGTACTTGTAGTCAAAGACCTGATTCTTCAGGGGACCCTCTGGTAACTGTGCCTGAACCCATGACAAGCCGGGGTAAAGTAACTGTGATGTACTATACACAGTGACTGCAGATTATGCATACCAGATAACAGTGGGGTATCACACTGGCATTTGGAATCCCTGTTATACTGTATGTATCTGATACACTCATTTACAGAGGGTCATTTTTCCCCTTGCCTATAGAAGGTCAGAGCACCTTACAGTCATTAGCATTCTCTCCAGAAAGTTTGCAAGTGATACAAAATGTTTTCTCAAATGTCCTATCTCAGAAAATGCTTTCATTTGGCTCATCCAGTTGGCTAACTGCTAAGTAGTAACAAAGAAGTGAATATCTTGCTGAAAGCAGGCTCCGCCAAGGCGTCAACATCAATCTTGCAGAACTTGGAGAAGGTAAGCAGAGATAATCAGGTGGGCAGTCTGCAACCTCAGCTTAATAGTACCCAGGGTCGGACTGACCCACAGGGGTTACCAGGGAAACCACCGGTAGGCCCCACTGCCTGAGGGCATACTCCTTCTTCTAGGGATCAGGTTCCAGACTGTGCACTTGTATTATGCATGGTAGCAGAGCCGGCCATAGGCATAGGCAAACTAGGCAATTGCCTAGGGCATTTGATATGCCTAGGGGCATCAGCAGCTTCTGCTGATTAAAATGATATGCGGCATGCCTATATTCTGTATGTAACATTTCATATGCAGATACAGCCACAGTCTCACACAGTATATAGGCATGCTGCATATCATTTTAATCAGAAGCTGCTTGTGCATCCTAGCCATATAGCAATGCAAATAAGATGCATTTTCATAAAAAAAGGTGCCCAACATTAGCATTGAGGCAAGATTTATGAGGACACATCTGTATCCAAGCAGAGGCAGAGGTCACAGTGTTAGTGGAAGTGTGAGTGCTGTGTGCATGTGAGTGGGTTGGTTGTGCAGTAGTGTTTGGAATATGTGTAAGGAGCATTATGTGTGTCATGTAAAAATGCATTAATAATGTGCAACATATGTGTAAGGGGCACTATGTGTGTCATTATGTGTATAAGGGCATTAATAATGTGCGGCATATGTGTAACAAGGTACTACTGTATGTGTGTCATTATGCGTTTAAGGGCACTAATAATGTGCGGCATATGTGTAAGGGACATTATGTGTAAAAGGACATTAATAAAGGTTGTCATAATGCGTAAGGTGCATTATGTTTATAAGGACATTAATAATGTGTCTCATATGTGTAAGGGGCATTACTCTGTGGCATTATGTGTATAAGGTGCTCTACTATGTGTTGTTGCATATAGAAAGGGCACTACTGTGTCGTCTAATGTGAATAAAGAGCAATAGGGTGTGGTGTAATGTGAATAAGGAACAATTCAGTGTGATGTAATGTGAATAAGGGGCTCTACTGTGAGGAGTAATGTTTATAAGGTAAAGTGATAATACTGTGGGAAGTAATATGAATTATGGACACTATCACATGATCAAATGTGAATAAAGTTGCAGTACTGTGTGGCGTAATTGGAATTGGGGTTACTACTGTGTAGCCATGCCCCTCCACAGCAAGAACACACCCCTTTTTGGGCTGTGTGCCAAATGTGCAAACTGTTCCTATTTAAAATATAGGGGGTACAAACACCAAAATAAGGACTGCTATGGGGAGGGGTGATGGTGCTGGGAAAGAGGTGCAAGGTCAGAGGCGGAACCAGTGGTGGTGCTAGGGGGCACCAGCCAAAATCTTGCCTAGGGCATCATATTGGTTAGGGCCGGCTCTGCATGGTAGATATGTTGCATTACACTGCACTAGACTATTGTGTATTTCAAGCCTCAGTGGAGGCTGGCACACCCTCTTTGTAGGCTGGCCACACCCCTAAGTATGGGCCCCTATCACAGAATTCCCCCGGTGGGCCCTTCATGCCCCAGTCAGACACTGATAGTACCAGAGTACCATGCTACCCCAGCATCTATTCTTGCCTTATGACTGTTCTAATCCAGCAATAAACTGGGCAGAGGTATCACAACCATGGGCTCACATCTATACAGTGGTCTTGCACATCTTACTAATCTTACTAATCATGACCTGTTGTTGAGAAATTATAATATTGTGTATGCACCCATGACCATGTATAATTGCAACAAAACAGGTCATGTCTGCTTATTTCTATCCTGTATATCCTAATATTTCTGTGACGCTATTGTACTGTCTTGGGCAAACCTGGTAGTGTGTAGGCATTACCAACAATTCTGCCCCATACGTCTCCTGATGCACCCCCAGTCACAATCTTTTCAGCAGATAGGTTTGAGAGCTGTAATAAAGCTGGGTACACACCTATACAATCAGGTCACATCTGCAGATCAGGGTTTATTTGCAGTTTCATTTTTATCAGATTCAATGGCACACTATCAAACAAAAAGTGACGTGTGGACACATTTTTGATCGTTCTGTCTGATGCTCTCCGCCTCTGGCTCTTTTAGACAGATGAGTTTTGTGGATCAAAAGTAGATTGTAAAGGTGTGTACGCCGTTATCGGCACTGTGATAAGGACTTCCGAATGTAAGTAAAATTTAAAGAAAACCTACGTTAAAAGTATGATTGTACAAGTGTGTACCTTGCATAATAATGTGTAGGCATGAAAGCTGCATGTTCAGCAGGACTTTCAATAGTCAGTGAAATTCTAATAACAAGTATGATTGTGTAAGTGTGTACTGAGCTTTACTGTGCTAACCGAATGAACCAATGAGTCAGGATGCCAAAGCTCTTCTCTTGGAAACTTAAACGTAATCGAGACCTGATCGTAGATGTGCTAAATTTAGCACAGCTACGATCAGTTTCACAGACATGCTGGGGGACGCCCAGCACAGGGCTAGTCCTCCCTGCATGTCTGGCTCTGCCCCCCCGCACAGGTACAAAAGCATCGCATTTGTACCTGACGAGTAGCTCCCTGCCAGCGCAGCTCCTGTGGCATCATATTCAAAAAGACTTGAGGCTGTAATTGCAACAAAGGTGCATCAACAAAGTATTGAGCAAAGGCTGTGAATACTTATGTACCTGTGATTTCTTAGTTTTGTATTTTTAATAAATTTGCAAAAATCTCAAAAAAAACTTTTTTGCACATTGTCATTATGGGGTACTGTGTGTAGAATTTTGGTGGGAAAAATTAATTTATTCCATTTTAGAACATAACAAAATGTGGAACTGTACATCCATGTCACACTCATACACACACATTCATGTCACTCTCAAGCAATCACAAACTGCTTCTAAAACCAGCTGCTTTTCCCGGTAGCACGAAGTGCAGCTCCCTCCTGGCAGCCCCGAATAGTCAGAGGCTTCCCGGGTTGCACTATTCACACTTAACCCGGATTGTTTACCCAGGACGAAAGTCCTGGGATAAACCCTGGTCAATAGCAGATATGCCGACCCGGGAATGTGTTCCTGGTTTGGTACCTTTCAGACATACAGAAATCCCAGGTTGATGCGCATTCACGCGCAAAACCTCGGGATTTTAGAGTGTCTGAAAGGGGTATGAATAAGGGGCCTAATGCCCTATGCTTAGTGCACATGCGCACCCAGTGAGATGCGAAAGCATCTCACTGTTGTGATCGCCTCTGCCTGATTGACAGGCAGAGGCGGTCACGGGAATGGAGGGGGTGTGCCAACAGCGTTAGAATGCCATTTTGGGAGTGGGGGGTCCAGACAATGCAGGTGTGTCCAGAACGTTGCTGGGGTGGGCCACAGCTGCTGCGTGACATCATACGTAGCCGCTGCGACCCAGAACGTAGCAGGTAGCCGCCTTCCAGCGCAGCTAGGCTGCGCAGGCAGGGAGCTACTTGACAAATGTGAAAGCATTGCCAGCGTGCAATGCTTTTGGATCTATGTGCGGGGGGTAGGGCCTGACATGCGGAGCAGACTAGCCCTGTGCTGGTCGTCCCCTCGCATGTTAGAGAAACTGATCGTAGATGTGCTAAATTCACATTAAGAGAGATTTAGTTATTGAACTATAATTATATGATATCTATATCTTAAATATCCATTAAATACTTAAAAACCTAAGGGAGAAGCAACCAATCTCCTGAGTCAACTGGTACTATATGACAGAGTGACACAGCGATGCAATGTAATGATACATCACACCGCTGTACACACTACATGATCAGCTGTACGACGGCGCAATGTATCTTACATGCTCATGTAACAACACTGTGTTGGCCATAGAATCATTCCATTGGACGTGCAGTATGCCCAATAGGATGATTCTATGGACGACGCAGTGTATTTTACATGCAGCAGGTAACGATACATTGCACAGTCGTACAGTGGATAATTTAGTGTGTAGAGTGGTGCGATGTATCCTTACATTGCATCGCTGTGTCACACTATCATATAGTGTGTACCCAGCTTAAGGAGTAGAAATATCTCTATTATACCATATCTACTCATTCGTCCACACATCCAGTGGCATTAGAATGGGGGGGCGGGGTAATGGGGCAGCATGCCCCTCCAAAATATGAAAGCTGTGCAGGCACTGTGGAGTGCTTACCCCCGGATCCTCGTGGTGACTTCTCCTTTAAAAAGTGTGCTCTGTGCTGCCGCAGTGTGCTATATCTATAATCTCCTGTCTTGACGGCTCTTCACAGATGCATTACAGGCAGGGCCGGTGCTAAGGTGTTCGGCGCCCTCCTGCAAACTATAAATTTGGCGCCCTCCTACAAATACAGATGTGGCCACACTTATCTTACCTGCAAGCAGCCGCATCGTAAGCTGTGTCCTGTTTGAGGGAGCGTACACACCATGCGATCCTATGGATTACAGATGCATGCTCGCCCACGGGCAGCACACACTAATATACCACCTCCCCCGCACACAATAATATACCACCCCTCCTCCCCAGCACACACTATTATACCCCCCCAGCACACACAAATATACCCCCCAGCACACAATATTATACCACCCGTCCTCCTCAGCACACAATAATATACCCCCCAGCACACACTATTATACCACCCCTCGTCCTCAGCACACACTAATATACCCCCCCCCCCTCCCCAGCACACACTATTATACCACCCCCCCCCACCCCAGCACACACTTATATACCACTTCCCCTCCCCAGCACACACTAATATACCCCCCCAGCACACAATAATATACCACCCCCCCTCCCCAGCACACACATATAACACCCCCCCAGCACACACTTATATACCACCTCCCCAGCACACAATAACATACCATCCTCCCCCCCACCACACACACACTGCAGAATGTACCTGAGTTTCTGCTTCTCTGTATGGCATGGCAGGCTGCTAGATGGGCTAGGCTGCTCCTCTCACGTCTGAAGGCTCCTCCAGTCGTGCAGTCACATGACTTCCTGTTCCTGCCTAATGTCAGGAAGCAGGAGCCAGCATATTAAAAGTGCCCGTGACACAAAAATAAAGTGCCCGGGACACAAACATTACATTGATGGGAGGCGAGAGAAGGGGGATAAGGGAGGGGGCGGGCACTGCTGTGTCTATACTGACAAGGGGAGGGAAGGGGGTGGGGGCTACACTGCTGCCTGCCTGCCTGTTACTCAGCTTTGCAGAAGGTGCGGGGAGGAGCCTGACGAGAGGAAGAGGGGAGGTCCATGATAAGACAGAACAATAAAGAGCTTCTGTATATGCCGGCGCCGCTGCTGCCTGTCAGTATGACAGGTGCAGGCAAGGGGTAGTAGCAGAGCAAGGAGAGCGCCTCATGAGTGCAGCGCCTCCCTGCTTTGCAGGCTTTGCTGAGCGGCTAGCGCCGGCACTGATTACAGGGAAGAGGCGGAGATGTCCCAGCAGGCTCAGCATAGCCACGCCTTCTCCCAGTAATGCATCAGTGAAGAGCCGGCAAGACAGAAGATCATGGGTATTGATGCATGCTGTGGCAGCTCAGAGCACACTTTTAAAAGAGAAGTCACCGCGGGGACCCAAGGGTAAGCGCCACCCCGCACCACTTGGGACGGGGATGGGAGGGGGGGGGGGGGGGGTGGCTGGGGATATTGTAATTGCCAATATGTCATTTTTTCGGAACCATCCCAACCTCAAACCACTCTGGCACCCCTGCACACATCACAGTGAAATTTGCGCATTTATGCCGAACACCTGAGACCTAACTTATTAAGGAACAAAAAATAGTGGTTATATCCGGGAATTTAGACTAATAGGGATTGTATAAAAAATAAGAATTTACTTACCGATAATTCTATTTCTCATAGTCCGTAGTGGATGCTGGGGACTCCGAAAGGACCATGGGGAATAGCGGCTCCGCAGGAGACTGGGCACAAAGTAAAAGCTTTAGGACTAGCTGGTGTGCACTGGCTCCTCCCCCTATGACCCTCCTCCAAGCCTCAGGATACTGTGCCCGGACGAGCGTACACAATAAGGAAGGATTTTGAATCCCGGGTAAGACTCATACCAGCCACACCAATCACACCGTACAACTTGTGATCTGAACCCAGTTAACAGCATGATAACAGAAGGAGCCTCTGAAAAGATGGCTCACAAAAACAATAACCCGATTTTTGTAACAATAACTATGTACAAGTAATGCAGACAATCCGCACTTGGGATGGGCGCCCAGCATCCACTACGGACTATGAGAAATAGAATTATCGGTAAGTAAATTCTTATTTTCTCTAACGTCCTAGTGGATGCTGGGGACTCCGAAAGGACCATGGGGATTATACCAAAGCTCCCAAACGGGCGGGAGAGTGCGGATGACTCTGCAGCACCGAATGAGAGAACTCCAGGTCCTCCTCAGCCAGGGTATCAAATTTGTAGAATTTAGCAAACGTGTTTGCCCCTGACCAAGTAGCTGCTCGGCAAAGTTGTAAAGCCGAGACCCCTCGGGCAGCCGCCCAAGATGAGCCCACTTTCCGTGTGGAATGGGCTTTTACAGATTTTGGCTGTGGCAGGCCTGCCACAGAATGTGCAAGCTGAATTGTACTACAAATCCAACGAGCAATCGTCTGCTTAGAAGCAGGAGCACCCAGCTTGCTGGGTGCATACAGGATAAACAGCAAATCAGATTTTCTGACTCCAGCCGTCCTGGAAACATATATTTTCAGGGCCCTGACTACGTCCAGCAACTTGGAATCCTCCAAGTCCCTAGTAGCCGCAGGCACCACAATAGGCTGGTTTAAGTGAAATGCTGAAACCACCTTAGGAAGAAATTGAGGACGAGTCCTCAATTCTGCCCTGTCCGTATGAAAAATTAGGTAAGGGCTTTTATAGGATAAAGCCGCCAATTCTGAGACACGCCTGGCTGAAGCCAGGGCTAACAGCATTACCACTTTCCATGTGAGATATTTTAAGTCCACAGTGGTGAGTGGTTCAAACCAATGTGATTTTAGGAATCCCAAAACTACATTGAGATCCCAAGGTGCCACTGGAGGCACAAAAGGAGGCTGTATATGCAGTACTCCCTTGACAAACGTCTGAACTTCAGGAACAGAAGCCAGTTCTTTTTGGAAGAATATTGACAGGGCCGAAATTTGAACCTTAATGGACCCTAATTTGAGGCCCATAGACAGTCCTGTTTGCAGGAAATGCAGGAAACGACCCAGTTGAAATTCCTCTGTAGGGGCCTTCCTGGCCTCGCACCCCGCAACATATTTACGCCAAATACGGTGATAATGTTGTATGGTTACATCCTTCCTGGCTTTGATCAGGGTAGGGATGACTTCATCCGGAATGCCTTTTTCCTTCAGGATCCGGCGTTCAACCGCCATGCCGTCAAACGCAGCCACGGTAAGTCTTGGAACAGACATGGTCCCTGCTGGAGCAGGTCCTTTCTTAGAGGTAGAGGCCACGGGTCTTCCGTGAGCATCTCTTGAATTTCCGGGTACCAAGTCCTTCTTGGCCAATCCGGAGCCACGAGTATAGTCTTTACTCCTCTCCTTCTTATGATTCTCAGTACTTTTGGTATGAGAGGAAGAGGAGGGAACACATACACTGACTGGTACACCCACGGTGTTACCAGAGCGTCCACAGCTATTGCCTGAGGGTCCCTTGACCTGGCGCAATATCTGTCCAGTTTTTTGTTGAGGCGGGACGCCATCATGTCCACCTTTGGTTTTTCCCAACGGTTCACAATCATGTGGAAGACTTCTGGGTGAAGTCCCCACTCCCCCGGGTGAAGATCGTGTCTGCTGAGGAAGTCTGCTTCCCAGTTGTCCACTCCCGGAATGAACACTGCTGACAGTGCTATCACATGATTCTCCGCCCAGCGAAGAATCCTTGCCACTTCCATCATTGCCCTCCTGCTTCTTGTGCCGCCCTGTCTGTTTACGTGGGCGACTGCCGTGATGTTGTCCGACTGGATCAACTCCGGCTGACCCTGAAGCAGAGGTCTTGCCTGACTTAGGGCATTGTAAATGGCCCTTAGTTCCAGGATATTTATGTGAAGTGACGTTTCCATGCTTGACCACAAGCCCTGGAAATTTCTTCCCTGTGTGACTGCTCCCCAGCCTCTCAGGCTGGCATCCGTGGTCACCAGGACCCAATCCTGAATGCCGAATCTGCGGCCCTCTAGGAGATGAGCACTCTGTAACCACCACAGGAGAGACACCCTTGTCCTTGGAGACAGGGTTATCCGCTGATGCATTTGAAGATGCGATCCGGACCATTTGTCCAGCAGATCCCACTGAAAAGTTCTTGCGTGGAATCTGCCGAATGGAATCGCTTCGTAAGAAGCCACCATCTTTCCCAGGACCCTTGTGCATTGATGTACTGACACTTGGCCTGGTCTTAGGAGGTTCCTGACTAGGTCGGATAACTCCTTGGCTTTCTCCTCCGGGAGAAACACCTTTTTCTGTACTGTGTCCAGAATCATCCCTAGGAACAGCAGACGTGTCGTCGGAATCAGCTGTGATTTTGGAATATTTAGAATCCATCCGTGCTGTCGTAGTACTACTTGAGATAGTGCTACTCCGACCTCTAACTGTTCTCTGGACCTTGCCCTTATCAGGAGATCGTCCAAGTAAGGGATAATTAAGACGCCTTTTCTTCGAAGAAGAATCATCATTTCGGCCATTACCTTGGTAAAGACCCGGGGTTCTGTGGACAATCCAAACGGCAGCGTCTGAAACTGATAGTGACAGTTCTGTACCACAAACCTGAGGTACCCTTGGTGAGAAGGGCAAATTGGGACATGGAGGTAAGCATCCTTGATGTCCAGAGACACCATATAGTCCCCTTCTTCCAGGTTCGCTATCACTGCTCTGAGTGACTCCATCTTGAACTTGAACCTTTTTATGTAAGTGTTCAAGGATTTCAGATTTAAAATGGGTCTCACCGAGCCGTCCGGCTTCGGTACCACAAACAGCGTGGAATAATACCCCTTTCCCTGTTGTAGGAGGGGTACCTTGATTATCACCTGCTGGGAATACAGCTTGTGAATGGCTTCCAATACCACCTCCTTGTCGGGGGGAGACGTTGGTAAAGCAGACTTCAGGAACCGGCGAGGGGGAGACGTCTTGAATTCCAATTTGTACCCCTGAGATACTACCTGCAGGATTCAGGGGTCCACTTGCGAGTGTGCCCACTGCGCACTGAAATTCTTGAGACGGGCCCCCACCGTGCCTGAGTCCGCTTGTAAGGCCCCAGCGTCATGCTGAGGACTTGGCAGAAGCGGGGGAGGGCTTCTGTTCGTGGGAAGAGGCTGTTTGCTGCAGTCTTTTTCCCCTTCCTCTGCCCCGGGGCAGATATGAGTGGCCTTTTGCCCGCTTGCCCTTATGGGGACGAAAGGACTGAGCCTGAAAAGACGGTATCTTTTTCTGCTGCGAGGTGACTTGGGGTAAAAAGGTGGATTTTCCAGCCGTTGCCGTGGCCACCAGGTCCGATAGACCGACCCCAAATAACTCCTCCCCTTTATACGGCAATACTTCCATATGCCGTTTGGAATCCGCATCCCCTGACCACTGTCGCGTCCATAATCCTCTTCTGGCAGAAATGGACATCGCACTTACTCTTGATGCCAGAGTGCAAATATCCCTCTGTGCATCTCGCATATATAGAAATGCATCCTTTAAATGCTCTATAGTCAATAATATATTGTCCCTGTCCAGGGTATCAATATTTTCAGTCAGGGAATCCGACCAAGCCACCCCAGCACTGCACATCCAGGCTGAGGCGATTGCTGGTCGCAGTATAATACCAGTATGTGTGTATATACTTTTGAGGATATTTTCCAGCTTCCTATCAGCTGGTTCCTTGAGGGCGGCCGTATCAGGGGACGGTAACGCCACTTGTTTTGATAAGCGTGTGAGCGCCTTATCTACGCTAGGGGGTGTTTCCCAACGCGCCCTAACCTCTGGTGGGAAAGGGTATAATGCCAATAATTTTTTAGAAATTAGCAGTTTTTTATCGGGGGAAACCCACGCTTCATCACACACCTCATTTAATTCATCTGATTCAGGAAAAACTACGGGTAGTTTTTTCACACCCCACATAATACCCTTTTTTGTGGTACTTGTAGTATCAGAAATGTTCAAAACCTCCTTCATTGCCGTGATCATGTAACGTGTGGCCCTACTGGAAAATACGTTTGTTTCCTCACCGTCGACACTGGAGTCAGTGTCCGTGTCAGTGTCTGTATCGACCTGAGGTAACGGGCGTTTTATAGCCCCTGACGGTGTTTGAGACGCCTGTACAGGTATTAACTGATTTGCCGGCTGTCTCATGTCGTCAACAGTCTTTTGTAAAGTGCTGACACTATCACGTAATTCTTTCCATAAGACCATCCAGTCAGGTGTCGACTCCCTAGGGGGTGACATCACTAACACAGGCAATTGCTCCGCCTCCACACCATTTTCCTCCTCATACATGTCGACACAGCGTACCGACACACAGCACACACACAGGGAATGCTCTGATAGAGGACAGGACCCCACTAGCCCTTTGGGGAGACAGAGGGAGAGTTTGCCAGCACACACCAGAGCGCTATATATATACAGGGATAACCTTATATAAGTGTTTTTCCCTAATATAGCTGCTGTATATATTAATATGCCAATTTAGTGCCCCCCCTCTCTTGTTTTACCCTGTTTCTGTTGTGCAGGACTGCAGGGGAGAGTCAGGGAGCCTTCCTCCAACGGAGCTGTGAGGAAAAAATGGCGCTTGTGTGCTGAGGAGATAGGCTCCGCCCCTTTTTTGGCAGCCTTTCTCCCGCTTTTTTGTGGAAAACTGGCAGGGGTTAAATACATCCATATAGCCCAGAAGCTATATGTGATGTATTTTTAGCCATTTAAGGTATTTTCATTGCGTCCCAGGGCGCCCCCCCCCAGCGCCCTGCACCCTCAGTGACCGGAGTGTGAAGTGTGCTGAGAGCAATGGCGCACAGCTGCGGTGCTGTGCGCTACCTTATTGAAGACAGGACGTCTTCTGCCGCCGATTTTCCGGACCTCTTCACTCTTCTGGCTCTGTAAGGGGGCCGGCGGCGCGGCTCCGGGACCCATCCATGGCTGGGCCTGTGATCGTCCCTCTGGAGCTAATGTCCAGTAGCCTAAGAAGCCCAATCCACTCTGCACGCAGGTGAGTTCGCTTCTTCTCCCCTTAGTCCCTCGATGCAGTGAGCCTGTTGCCAGCAGGTCTCACTGAAAATAAAAAAACCTATTTAAACTTTTACTCTAAGCAGCTCAGGAGAGCCACCTAGATTGCACCCTTCTCGTTCGGGCACAAAATCTTAACTGAGGCTTGGAGGAGGGTCATAGGGGGAGGAGCCAGTGCACACCAGCTAGTCCTAAAGCTTTTACTTTGTGCCCAGTCTCCTGCGGAGCCGCTATTCCCCATGGTCCTTTCGGAGTCCCCAGCATCCACTAGGACGTTAGAGAAACAAGGTTATTTCATATTTACATGACAATTTAGGCACCAGCCCATTTGTCTACCCAGACTCTACAGCGTATTCATGCAGACTGGCACACCCAGCTACCATCATCACAACCATATTATCCCTACTCTGCATAGTCATCTCAATGCCCCACTGATCTATTTCACCAGAACCACGACCAGTAGCTGTGGTAAGAGTGGGATATGAACAGAAAGTAGTACACTAAATCACACCTTCTCATCAGGTCATTTCTTTTCATACAATGCACTAATGCCAAAAGATTCATAATCCAACTTAAGGTAATGTTAACCTAACATAGCCTGGTATCAAGCCTACTTACAAGTCACAGCTAAATCACACCTTTATCAATAAACAGGACTAGGACCCCTATTTTTCCTGAAAGGCAGCATCAAGGGCTACAAAAGACATTGCTTCGGCAGTGCAGATATTTAGACCAAGTTACTGTATATGACTTTCTAAGGAATGCATTGTTCGCTCAACACGGTGGATCATCAGCACCCTGGATAGGGCCTTTAATTCCATGTTATCTAGATGACTGTGACTGCCAGTGGTGCAGGGACACAGCCAAGGTGCCTTGATGAAGACCCATAGACCCAAGCACCGATCCAAATTAGAAGTGCGTTACCACAAATTCAAAACAGAGGAAGTGCAATCGTCCTCATAGAGGTTGATATGTAATCATGTGAACACTACATTCATACAACATGTAAACTCCAAACAGAGTGGCCTCTGTGAGTGCGCATTACCACTGTGCGTACGGATACACGCAAGTTATGTACACAGGTTCGCCATGTGTTAAAACACATGGCGAACCTGTGTACGTAACTTGGCAAAAGTATATACTGTAGCATACGCATTCGCACAGAAAAGCCATAAAGACATATGCAATACTCTATTCACATAGTGCATAATTTACACATTGTCTCCACACACTTTGTCAGTAACTTGCATACACTTAAAAGGTAAAACAACAGAGATATTCAGCTTTGCATGATGTGAGGGGATGGAGCAATGTTAGGACTTAGTGTTTGGTATCCAGATGTGCAGTATTTTGAGATCTACATTCCGGTTGCTATTTACAGTTTATTGCATGTTTCTGCGTGTAGATATACGCAGAATTGTAATATTCGCAAACTGCTATGATACTGTACTCAGGATATTCGTCGGGAAACCAGAGGCGAACACCTGCTAGTGCACCCTGGATCAAGCATCGCCCACTGGTTCAAACCAACCTATGACCCCTTATGTACTGTAAATAACTTGCCATCTGATCTTTGAAAGAAGAGCTTACATTTCCCATTGTACTGTATTTGGACACATTGTATAAAAGAGAGGTCTCCTGATCCAGGCTTCAGTCCCTATTTCTCTGAGGTCATCTTGCCAAGACTGACTAAGACTTAGATCCAGGAGCGCTCGCGTTTAAACGTATGTATTATTGGTTGTAGCTCTTCTCTGTATATTGTTGTACCCTTTTTACCTGTATATTCTCAAGTAAATACTGTTGATGCATTGGACCACAACATTACATTTAACTACTGGTGTCGCATTCCATTCTTGTTTGGGGTAAGGTGTATTCAGCCACACGTGTCGCTATATTGTGCGCATAACGTGTCGGCGTGTATATGCAATGTATATACACATTTTAGCGGTTATATTTATATGCAGCGGCCCAAACCACAGTATAATAATGTATTGATTTTCCTTGTAATTTAAACGAATTTAACAGTTGGGGGCTCTGTCCGGTTCACCTCACACTCACGGACTTGCAGGGCCTTACAGACTTTTGTCTAACAATAAAGGGTGGAGGACGCGTCTAAAGTAAAACAGTTTTTTGAGTTAAAACTACCTAACATTGTTATACCACGTCTGTCTTGTATAGTCTCAGAGGTGCTGGTGCGAACCGAGGGACAACAAAGAAAAAAAAATTCTTTGGGTCTATAGGCGCGAAAATGAACGCATAAACATACAGATATTTTGCGTATATTCTCATACATTGTTGCCATAGGTTGTAGTAGTCATTATAGAGCTGCATAGAATCGTATAAGTTATTTGTTATACATTTGTTATATTTGTTTAGTGGTTACGTGTAAAGCACATACAAGACTGTGTGGGGAACAAAGGTAGTATTGAGAATTAATCAATAGCAATAGAAGCACAAGTTTTGTTCTATTGCTTACATTGATTGATATAAGTGTGGTTGCTGCGTATATTCATACGCAGGCATACGTAATTGCGAATGCACGGTACACACGTGGCGCGGTACAAAGGTACGTAAAGCGTGTACGGAGACACGCACGTGCGTAATTACGTCAAATTGCGTAAATTAGCGAGCGCAAGTTTGCCACTTGAATTTAATTTTAAGGTGGGATAAAAGACTTATATATTAACAAGTAGCTGTCCGATTTTAGACAGATTATTCAAAATCTTATTATAAGTGTACTACCTCTGGGGCAAGCTATCAATCAAAGGGAGTGATTTTTTCTGTACAGAAAATATAAAAGTGTGGAATGCTGAAAAGGAAGTGTGAGTGGATTGAACCCCGGAATTCGGGATCCCATAGGTTGACACTCAGCTGGGAGACGCTGCGGTGGCATGATGGCTCACAACCACACGTTAAATATAGGACGAGGTATAGTAAACCGTCCAGGTGTGGAGTTAGCCCATTTATAAAACACTCCAGGTGACGGAGACATAGCCTACTGTAAAAAGTAAAATTGTCTTCATAATCGTAAGACACACAAATAACAAGTATTTGTGAGTCGTGCGATTTGACCGCATCTCTGCTTAAGTATCGCAACGTGATACGGTTTTTGCATCATTTTGTGCAATTAGCATCATCATACGTGCTGTGTTAGCATATGCAGAGGTGATTGAGTAAAGAGTTAAGAACTTCACTGTTCTCCCAGGAAGATTCTTGGTGGACATTCACTGGATGGGGTGATTGATAAGTTGTTTCTCATCCGTAATTCCAGTGGATAGAAACCCAAAAGTAGCAGGCCTGTAACCTCCACTGGAAAGGCGTGGTATTACTCTGTTAATACATTCGTTGTCCCAGTACCTGAGGGGTCTGATAGGGTCCTCTCTGACATACGCGTGTCGTCAGTCGGTGGGGCGTTGTATACTCAGTTGAGAAGGAGTTGGTGAAAGAACTCAGGGGACTTTCACCGTCTGCTTGTTTTGTCCATTTGGTGATCGTGTTAAAAGGCCCACGATAGGAGCTAAATGCACAAGCGAGAGACGTTCGGCAGCTAGGGTTCAGGCTGAAGATAAGGGACCGAAAGGGTCCGCTGGTTATATTATGTGTAGGAAGTAAGGACCTTACACAGAGGCTTTTTGTGAAGAATGGGTATGTATGACTGTTGAAGATAGGGCATCATTTCCTAGGGTGGGTAGTTTTGACCCAGAGGTGCTGCAAAATGTTAGAAATAGAATATGTCTGATCAAATCCAGGAAACAGAGGATCAGACATAACGACTGTTTAAACAAATGGCATAAATATTGACCACCAAAAATTTATAAATGATTGCAAAATAGAAAAAGACGAACCACTAACTGATGAATATAACCAAGAGAACGCTAAACAAATTAGCGTTCAATTGGGATTATATTTTCCGGTAGTGATGAATTTGGGTAAAATATTTACCATCAAACAAAAAGGAAGTGAAGCGGCAGCAGACTATTTTCACAGGGCAATAGCAGAAATGGCTAAGTACACTGGGATTGAGAATATCAAAAACGAGGTGAATCATAGGGAGGTGGCTGTCTCAGCGTTAATGGACGGACTCAGAGAGGCATTGAAAGTTAGGGTACAGACTTCTCTGCCCAATTGGAGAGGAGTAACTGTGGAGGCCTTTAGGGAATCCGCAGTGGAACATGACAAAAACATTCTCAGAAGGAAGGAGGCACAGGGGGAGAGGTTTATGGTGGTGAGAATACAGGCACTCGAAGGGATAACCAACCAACCAAAACCCCAGACATTTGAAGAAAACAGGAGAAGGTCAATGAAATGTTATATTTGCCAGATGGCGGGACATTTTGCTAGACAGTGTAGGAATACAGGGACACATAGTAAGTATAGACCCCCTAGACAAGAATACGAGCCACGTTATCAGACACATACGGGATCAGGGAACATATAGGAGGGATTATGAGCCACACAGAGGGGAAACACAGAGGTACCCACTAAGGAGGGACTGGCAGGCCCCTGATACTTCACAGATAGTTCCCCCACACATAGTAACTGCCAATGCGCTGCGGGGAGGGCAACATCCACAATAGGGGTCAGGTCACACCTGTATTCTGCAGCCAGTAAGACTGACCACTAGCCTTAGTGACGAACCTGAGGTCATGGTCAATGTAGCTGGCACAAGACAACCCTTCCTTGTAGATACAGGGGCGGCCAGATCTGTATTAACCTCTTCAAAAAGAATAATGACCATAGGCAAAACAATTTTGGCAATGGGAGTAATGGGAAAAGTGCAGCAGTATCCTCTGACTAGAGCTGCAGAGGTTACGATAGGGCCCTTGCATACCAAACATTCATTCTTGTTGGCTGCAGCGGCCCGACTAATCTACTTGGCAGAGACTTATTATGTAAAATGCGGTGTGTTATATATTGTACCCCTGAGGGTGTATTTTTAGATATCCCTAAAAACCATGCACAGGAAGTACAAGATATGTTAGACACACCTCAAAGGCTAATGTTGCACTCTACCGTTCTAGACACATGTCCATCACAGGTAGAGGAAATGATCTCGCAAATACCGGGTTCCCTATGGACTAAAGATGGACAGGACACTGGATTGATGGCAAGTGTAGCCCCAGTAGTCATGCAAATAAAAGATGGCAGGATAGCTCCAAAAATCCCCCAGTACCCTCTAAAGCCAGAGGTGGAATTAGGAGTATACCCTGTCATAGAACGGCTGCTACAACAGGGCATCCTAGTCAGGACGTCCAGCACAGCCAATAGTCCCATCTTCCCTGTGAAAAAAAGTGGGGGAAGGAGTTACAGGCTAGTGCAGGATTTAAGGGGAATAAACAAAATAGTCAAAAGCCAATTCCCCGTAGTGCCAAATCCAGCTGTCATCCTTATGCAGATTCTCTCTACGTCTACTTACTTAACTGTAATTGACCTCTGCTCAGCTTTCTTTTCTGTTCCTCTTCACCCTGACAGCCAGTACCTCTTTGCTTTCTCTTACAAGGGAGTACAGTACACCTGGAAGCACCTGACCAGATTCAGAATGCTGTGCTTCCGCTGGCTCAGTAGCGCCCGATGCGTGCCGCGTCATACAGGACGTATGACGGGGATCGGCGGCGCGACTGGTCACGTGGGATCTCGCGTCTTGTGTTTGTTCCGCCCTTTTGCGTTCCAGGTAGTATGGAACGCATGACGTAATGGGCTGGTTAGACGCGCTGAAAGGGTTCCTATCTGGTGCGTTCCAATTGCCATGGAACGCACAAAGCAGGAAGCAGATAGGAACCCTTTCAGCGCGTCTAACCAGCCCATTACGTCATGCGTTCCATACTACCTGGAACGCAAAAGGGCGGAACAAACACAAGACGCGAGATCCCACGTGACCAGTCGCGCCGCCGATCCCCGTCATACGTCCTGTATGGCGCGGCACGCATCGGGCGCTACTGAGCCGGCGGAAGCACAGCATTCTGAATCTGGTCAGGTGCTTCCGCCGGAAATCCGGCGGATACACTATGCGTTCCACATGAATTGGAACGCATAGCGCAAAAATGTAACATCATTTCAATAGCTTACACACCGATTTCACCAGGCCCAGCGTAATAACTTTATAAATCATTCAGTCATCACATCTAAGAGACACTTTTTAGTGAAATAAGGAATCAATTAGATAATAGGGTCCCGCCCAGGAAGGGGCTGATATATACACCATACCAGGTATAAATAGAGGGTATGGTAGGGATCACATGCACCTTGATAAAGACTAAATAGTTGAAACGCGTTGGTGGAGCATGTGAGGGTTTGAAGTACCACTCCAACCAGTTCTATCAGCAGGAAAGCGGTGAGATATCCCGGGTTAACATCTATTTCACTGTTGGATTGTGCTGTATAACATCACTGGCTGTCTGTTGTGGTATACAAACCAGAATTTGTTTTTATGATTTTTTATAATAAATGTATATGAAACCTCACACACCCCTTCGTGTTTGTGCTTAATACCGAGCCCAATACGAAGTCAGGAAGTGAGTGAGGACGATTATTCAGCCTGCTGAAAAAAAGAAACCGTTACATGGAAGAACGGCGTCTGTTGAAGTAAGCACGGATGTGAGCATCATTCAGAAGTATTTGCATGTGAATATTTGGGGCACATCTATTCTGGTACCAGGAGTATTTTACTTAGAGGCTTTAAAGAAACCTTTATAGGCTTTTTTCCAAGTGTACGAAAGTAAGCACACATGTGAGGAGCCACGTTTATCTTGAAACACCAGGGTGAACCCTTACAGATACCGTCACACTTTCCCGTCTCACCATAGTCTACAGAGTCCGGGCAGAAGTCACCCTCCTTTAAATTAACTCTTTTTGGAACTTCTACTGAACTTTTGTATACCATTTGTGTTCTTTTTTCACGTCATCAAATGGAATTGAATTGAATTCCTACGAAGACCACGCATTGTGAAAATTCATGGACTCCTTCATTAGTTTTCATGGACAGTGACCATCACATCACGGTGAAATACCACTGCTATTTTGACTTTGCGCCAACAGTAGGTTTCCATCCGATCTTTCTTTTTATATAGTCTCCTATAGGTGTGTGTGGTGACACATCAGGATAGGACCCTACGCAAGGCAGCTAAGAGAGTGCGCAGGAACATACCTTACATTTCATTTTCCAGTACACCTGGACCCGTCTTCCCCAAGGTTTCATTGACAGCCCAAGTATTTTCTCCCAGGCCCTACATGACTGTTTGCAATCCTTTCAGCCTGAGAATGGGTCGGTGCTGATACAATATGTTGATGACTTATTGTTATTCTCTGATTAATTCGAGTCATCCCTGGCAGATACTAAAGAAGCCTCTGTTTCACCTCTCCAAGACAGGACACAAGGTTTCTAAGGATAAATTACAGTTGTGCCGGACAAGGGTTAAATACTTGGGACACTGCTTGACACAAGGACTTAGACACCTGACCACAGACAGGATCCAGGCCATCCGTGACATGCCTCTGCCACAGACTCAGCAACAAATTTGCACATTTCTAGGAATGTGTGGATATTGTCGGAATTGGATTCCGGGTTTCTCTATTTTGGCACTACCACTGCAAGAAATGGTCTCTTCAAATAAACCAGAACAGGTTTCTCATACTGAGGAGTCTGAACTGGCGTTTGAGAGACTGAAAGAGTGCTTGTCAAAAGCACCAGCATTGGGGATGCCAGATTATGAGAAGCCTTTTGAATTATATGGTACTGAAAGTGCTGGGTGCGTGGCAGGGGTCCTAACACAAAAACATGGTGATGCCAGCAGACCGGTAGCCTACTACAGTGCACAGTCGGACACTGTAGCACGGTCTCTCCCCACTTGCTTACGAAGTGTTACCGCAATAGCTTTGTTGGTAAGAGTGAAGATTTAGTACTAGGGCATGACTTGACAATCCATACACCTCATGCAGTGTCAGCCTTGCTAAACTCCGCCTAAACCAGACATGTCTCATCCGCTCGATATACAAAATGGGAACTGTCACTGATGGCCCCTGTAAACATCACCATAAAAAGGTGTAACACCCTAAATCCTGCAACATATTTGCCAAGTGTGCCTTGTCATGCACAAAGGGTGGAGAATGAGAATGATGGTGAAGGAGGATTTAGTACAGACACTGATACGCAAGACTGTATAGAATACTTGAACCAGACATTCACTGCGAGACCTGACATTAGTGACAACCCACTAGAAGACGTAGACCTTACCTTTTACACGGACGGTAGTTGTCACAGACAGATGGACTCAGGAGACCTGTGCACCGTAAACACAGTTGTAGATGATGAAGGTATTATAGAAGCTGAACCCCTTGGTCCACCTCACTCAGCACAAGTCGCTGAGCTGGTAGCACTGACCAGAGCATGTGATTTGGCAAAGGGTGAGTCAGCTAATATATACATGGACTCTAGATATGCTTTCGGAGTAGTGCATGATTTCGGGGCCTTGTGGTGCCTCAGAAATGTAATGACGGCAGCTGGCACACCTGTGGCGCATGCGTCACACATCAAAAGACTGCTGACGGCCATACAGGAACCTGACAGAGTGGCTGTTATCAAGTGTAAAGCACACACTTACAACCAAGACCCAATTTCACTTGGTAACAGCCGGGCGGACGAAGCTGCTAAATGGTTAGCAAGCACCACTACACAAATTACCACCACACAACTGATGACATTCAATACTGTAAATAAACAACAGTTAATTGAAATGCAAGATTTGTGTTCCCTACAGGAGAAGGCGGTCTGGAAGGTGAAGGGATATGGTCAGGAGTCCTCAGGACTCTGGAGAGATGGACAATGTAAGCCAGTGGCCCCCAGGGCGTATCTCCCAAGCCCAGCTGAAGCGGCACATGGTCTGACTCATCTGGGCAAGGAAGGTATGTGCAAATTGATAAGAGCTTATTGGAGTGCACCAGGGTTCTCTTCTCAGGCAAGCAGGAAAGCAATGACATGTCTTACTTGCTTGAGGAAGAACATTGGTAAGACAATACCAACGGAGCCATCCCATATCCCTCCTACAGATGGGCCTTTCCAGGTAATTCAAATCGATTTTATACAGCTACCACCCTGTAGGAATTTGAAGTATGTATTGGTGTGCAATGATGTTTTCTCAAACTGGGTAGAGGCATTCCCTGCTACTACAAATACGGCTGTGTTTACCGCAAACAAAATTGTGCAGGAATTTGTGTGTAGATACGGTATTCCTAAAATCATTGAGAGTGATAGGGGTACCCATTTTACAGGTGAAGTCTTTGAGGTTATGTGCAAACTTATGGGTATTAATAGCAAACTTCATCCTCCCTACTGGCCACAGGCCAGTGCAAGGGTGGAGAGAATGAACAGCACTATTAAAAACAAGCTGAGCAAAGTGATGGCTGAAACTGGACCGTTGTGGCCGGAAGCACTGCCACTGGTGTTGTACAGCATCAGAACCAATCCCAGGTCACCGCTTAACCTATCACCCTTTGAAATTCTTTTTGGACGACAGCCCCACATAATGATAGATCCCCAGGATGATCTGAAATGCAATAATGAGATGACTGTGCAATACTTGGTTAGGATGAGCCAGCAATTGAGAAATCAGCAAAGGAATCTGAAACTGGCGATTCCTGACCTACGAAACAGTAACTGTCATGAAATTGAACCTGGGAACTATGTGATGATTCAAAATTTTCTACACTCAGGTTGCCTAATAGACAGGTGGGAAGGACCATATCAAGTTTTATTGACCAGCACGACATCACTGAAGGTTGCCGAAAGAGAGACTTGAGTCCACTCATCCCATTGCAAGAAGGTCGCTAACCCAGAGAAAGCTTGTGAGAAAGAGAAAGGTGAAGAAAACCTGATATCACTGGAGAATCTGTTCCGGGAAAGCTGAAAGGCAGAACTGTTGAAATGTACCTGAGCGTGGTTAAAAACAAGATCAACGACTGTCTTATTATTATTTTTCTCTCTTCTCTCCAACACCCCTCCCTTTTTCAAAATAGATTTGCATCAAGAGACCGTGTAATCCCTATTCCGGATTTTGATTGTGACTCTATTTTTTATCAGGACAATTTGTTTTTGCAAGGGTTCCCGAGAAGTTGAGCAAGGATCTGGAATGGGTTCTGATGAAGAGGATGAATTCGTAGGATCCCAGGATCAGTCCATCATTTTGGTCAAAGCTGGTATAAGTAAGAGATCTGGTAGTCACGGAGTTCGGAGACAATGTGAGGGGTTATTGTCTGAGGAATACTGCATATGTAAGTACTGCGACCCCATAATTGAAGATAAGTGCATCCAGAGATGTCAGTCAAACAATAATATCGATATTGATGGACATCCTTTGAGTGATTATCACTCACTAGTGGGTACGGTCTTAAACCAAACAGAATGCTGGGTGTGCTCACAAGTACCTCAAGGACAGAGTAAATTGGGATTAGTGCCATACCCATTAATAGTAAATGAGGTACTCGAATAGCATGGGGGGACCCCGGTGGACAGATAATACAATATATCTAGGCCCCCTAGCCTAAAGCTCCACCAGTACCACATAGACAGATCCCTACTGTGTTTCACCGTAACCAATTTCCGGAACCAGGAAATTCGGAAGTGACTTAATAATAATCAGACAATGACCTTCTCACACAGAGCTGACGAGGAGCCCATCAACTCTAAACTTGTACGTGGAATAGCCACAAGTGGGAGGTACTTCCGATACAAGTATACATGTGGGACCAAAACCATGTGGGCTGGAAAAGTGTCACAGGGATATTATGCGCACATCATCCAGCCAGATACTTGTGTCAAGCAGATGGAAAAACTGCGGACAGGTGTCTTTGTGAGAATTATCTGTGACATGATATTAATGCATTTTGTCCCCTATGTTCTCCCAGATGACGCTTATTTCTTATGTGTAAGAAAGGCGTACAAGTGGCTTACTTCGAACTCTGAAGGGTTATGTTACATAGGCAGAGTGCTACCATAAGTCATGACCATTGCACATGACCAAATGAAGGACATTCACCGCAGCGCTCTGCCTCCTTATACTCACACCCACTACGAACACATTTTTAAGAGACACCTCATAGATAGTGGAGAGCCCGTGGCCTCTAATTTGATTCATGAATCCACCGGGATTCAGATTCTTCTCGCATTAGACATCACCCGTACTGCCAGAGGAATCATAAATTATAGGTATATCCATGCACTAGCGAACTTGATAGACAATATCACTGAAATGTATGACGACAACTTCAGGTATACAGGTAGGGAACTACAGGCCTACAAAAAGGAACTGGTAAAACACAGAATGGTCTTGAATTATGTCACGGCCATGACGGGCGGATATTGGCCCTCATTCCGAGTTGTTCGCTCGGTAAAAATCTTCGCATCGCAGCGATTTTCCGCTTAATGCGCATGCGCAATGTCCGCACTGCGACTGCGCCAAGTAAATTTGCTATGCACATAGTAATTTTACTCACGGCTTTTTCATCGTTCTGGCGATCGTAATGTGATTGACAGGAAATGGGTGTTACTGGGCGGAAACAGGCCGTTTTATGGGCGTGTGGGGAAAAACGCAACCGTTTCCGGAAAAAACGCAGGAGTGGCCGGAGAAACGGAGGAGTGTCTGGGCGAACGCTGGGAGTGTTTGTGACGTCAAACCAGGAACGACAAGCACTGAACTGATCGCAGATGCCGAGTAAGTCTGAAGCTACTCAGAAACTGCTACGAGGTGTGTAATCGCAATATTGCGAATACTTCGTTCGCAATTTTAAGATGCTAAGATTCACTCCCAGTAGGCGGCGGCTTAGCGTGAGCAACTCTGCTAAAATCGCCTTGCGAGCGAACAACTCGGAATGACCTCCATTGTGTTACTTTAGCAACTCAATATTGAGTGAAGTGCTGTACGTATATTACGAACAGTAGTGAGGATCCAAAGGAGATCATTGATCAAAAGATGTTAAAATGGGAGTTTAGAAAGAAACACAATCTCACTTTAGCAGCTGTGGGTAATGAATTGACTGGATGGGCCTCATGGTTGAACCCACTCAAGTGGTTCTCTGGGTTAGGAGAGTGGGCACAAGGGAAGCTTCTTCTCTGTATCCTGGGTGTTGTCATAATTATCGGTCTGATATTTAAATGTGTTCAAATTTTGACACAGCGAAAAAGGACAAACCACAACACAAACCTGATGAGTCTAAGGAGCGGGTGTGTTGGTAGTGCAGCAGATCTGGTATACGATCCAACGATAGAAACAGTACTGTGATAGAAATCTAAATTAATTTCATGGTGTGTTTCTTTCACCATTTGTTTGTGTTTTCTCCCTCTACCCAGCAATACCTCTATCAAATCCGAACATCAGTGTACAAAGATGTGGGCACATGTGTGTATGCAACAAATTGTTTTGGATCAGACATAGGAGATAGTACTGTCCCAGCATACTCTATAGGTTGAATGTCATCCCACATCCATCCTATGGTCTCACAACCACCGAGTGCATATAGAGAATGTCTTGTCCTTTTCCCTGTCTTCCCCAGCTATAGTCAATGTCTGGTTCGCAAAATGAGTTCATACGTGTGTCTAGGTCACCAATGATTGTTTGAAATATTTTAATTATGTTCAGTGACAGATATGATAGTTATTGTTTACTATCAAAGGGTGGACTGTCAAAGTCAAAAATATTACATGCACACAACATGTAAACTCCAAACAGAGTGGCCTCTGTACGTGCGCGTTACCGCCGTGCGTACGCATACATGCAAGTTACGTACACAGGTTTGCCATGCATTTTAACGCATGTCAAGAGTATATACGGTAGCATACGCATTTGCACAGAAAAGCCACAAAGACATATTCAATACTCTATTCACATAGTGCATAATTTACACATTACTCTACATACACTTTGTCAGCAACTTGCATACACTTAAAAGGTAAAACAACAGATATATTCAGCTTTACATGATGTGAGGGGATGGAGCAATGTTTGGTATCCATATGTGCAGTATTTTGAGATCTACATTCCGGTGGCTATTTACAGTTTATCGCATGTTTTTGTGTGTAGATATACGCAGAATTGTAATATTCGCAAACTGCTATGATACTGTACTCAGGATATTCAGCGGGAAAGCAGAGGCGAACACCTGCAAGTGCACCCTGGATCAAGCATCGCCCACTGGTTCAAACCTATGACCCCTTATGTACTGTGAATAACTTGCCCTCTGACCTACGAAAGAAGAGCTTACATTTCCCAATTTACTGTATTTGGACACATTGTATAAAAGAGAGGTCTCCTGGATCCAGGCTTCAGTCCCTATTTCTCTGAGGTCATCTTGCCAAGACTGACTGAGACCTGGATCCAGGAGCGCTCGCGTTTAAATGTATGTATTATTGGTTGTAGCGCTTCTCTGTATATTGTTGTACCCTTTTTACCTGTATATTCTCAAGTAAATACTGTTGATGCATTGGACCACAACATTACATTTAACTACTGGTGTCGCATTCCATTCTTGTTTGGGGTAAGGTGTATTCAGCCACACGTGTCGCTATATTGTGCGCATAACGTGTCGGCATGTATACGCAACGTATATACACATTTTAGCGGTTATATTTATATGCAGTGGCCACAGCGGCTCAAACCACAGTGTAATAATGTATTGCTTTTCCTTGTAATTTAAACAAACTTAACACTGAGTAGGGATGGCCATCGAGTATCATACTCATGATCAAATCATATTATAAGAAATCACTGATTGCTACAGGCTGGGTTTGAAAAATGGCAGTTAAGAGCTGACTGGCTGGTACTTTATCTCTTTCCACTTATTCTCTCTCCAAGGCTTAGTAAATAGACCCCCTACGTTTGCAACCCTAACTGGGATCTTAAAATTTGTTTCCCCTAAAGACTGCCAAATAAGCGATATAGTCTACATTTTTACAATCTGGCACACCAAACATTGGGGGTAATTCCAAGTTGATCGCAGCAGGAAATTTTTTAGCAATTGGGCAAAACCATGTGCACTGCAGGGGGGGGGGGGCAGATATAACATTTGCAGAGAGAGTTATATTTGGGTGGGTTATTTTGTTTCTGTGCAGGGTAAATATTGGCTGCTTTATTTTTACACTGCAATTTAGATTGCAGATTGAACACACCACACCCAAATCTAACTCTCTCTGCACATGTTGAATCTGCCCCCCCCCCCCCCCCTGCACTGCACTGCACATGGTTTTGGCCAACTGCTAAAAAAAAATCAGCTGCGATCAACTTGGAATTACCCCCATTGTTAGTGATATCAAAGCCAAATCCAGTGTCCTCCCCACAGTAGCGATGAAGTAGCTGGTTAGACAAGTGTGTCTGACAAACCTCTGAATGCCCTCTTCAGTCTTCCCACCAACTTTAATACACAAGGAGGGGAGTTTCATGGGAGGGATATCTACTGCTGCAGTAATGGGTCTGATGACTGGCAGTCCAGTAGTGATGCATCTAGTAAGTAGCGCTGCACTGATGTTTCTAGGGCATCCTTGGAGAGTGAGAAAGTGGACAGAGATCCAAGGGAAGACATCACAAACCAACATCCCATGGAACTGAACATTCTTAAAGAAGCCATTTGTTAACTTGGGCAGTATGATTAGGCCTGTATGCAAGTCTCTGTGATATGCATACATTGTAGTAGAACACATTGCACCAAAATCTTAAATTTTCCTTATCTACTCCATGTTGTCCAAGGGATATTTGGCAAGTAGTTCGTGGTTGCAAAATGCTGCCTTTGTCCAGAACTTTATGGACATCTCCTTCAATTGAATACCTACCTTAGGGGCTGAATCAATAATGGCATGTGCCACCTGCTGGCTGTCTAAAGGAATGGGCATCTCTCATAATCATAACTGTTCAATTGCTTCTCTGATCAGACGCCCATTAGCCACGGCAGTCATATTTTTTCTCGTAGCCTCAGGTGTGATAAAAAAAAATGTGTTAAAAAGGCCATAGTTTGGGTACCTTACCTCGACCTTGGATGCACATTCAAGCACTTTAGACAGGTTTAGCCGCTCTGTGCAGTAAAACCTGGAGCCATCAGATTCCATAACTGGTAGTAGGCATCTGATTGAAGCAACACTTGTACTGCAAGAAGAGAGAGTTCACTGCTTTACAGCACCAATGTTTAAAATAAGTAATATTGCTGGTCCCTCATTCGCTGCTATAAAGAAGGTGTGTAGTATTTAAGAGAAAATTACAAAGAGATGAGAAAATAGTAACACTCGTGGGAGCAGCAGTAATATAAGACAAATGGAGAGCCGGAAAAAAGAGTCCAATATTTAATAAATACTGCATTAATATACATATAACATGAAATACAAACAACACTGTGATAGTTAAAAATAAACAAAAATAGGTTAATAACCCTTTTTCACTGAAAATGCTGCAAGGATTATTCATCAGATAACTTCCAATGCAGCATTTTAAGTGAAAAAGGGTTATTAACCTATTTTTATTTATTTTTTTAACTATCACAGTGTTGTTTGAATTTCATGTTTTATGTATATTAATGCAGTATTTATTAAATATTTGACTCTTATTTCCGGCTCTCCATTTGTCTTATATTACTGCTGCTCCCACGAGCGCTGTTATTTTCTCACCACTGTACTGACCCGATAGACACAGGAAAGAATTTAATCTGCCCCGCAGAGTCAGAAAATTTGTGTAAAAACCAACGGGTAATGCCAGGTTGTCAAGTTAGGGAATCTTTGTTTCTTGCTTTTTGATTTTGAAACAGTAGTTGATTTTTCTTTTCAGTTGGGTGCAAAACTATCAAGCCTGGTATCTATTAAACATGTTTTATGGGAAATACAGGCTCTCCCATTACCTCATGGGACAACCAGAGAATCACTAGCGTTTGGCAACTTATGAATTGTGTGACAAGAAAGCCACTGTTGTTTACTGAAGCAGTGGAGCAATATCCAAAATTAACCAAGAGCATTTCATCTAGCTTATCTACAGGCCCAACATTATGTGGCTGGCCTCTCCAGGGTGCTATCACCGGATGACTGTAGTCTTTAGATGGGTTGGGGCTGGGAGACCAGCATTCGGGATCCCCGCTGCAGAATGCCGGTGGAGGGGGCGACCACAACAAAGCCCCTCGCGGGCTCGCCACGCAGTGGGCTCGGTGACTCGCCACAGGTTCTATTCCCATTCTATAGGTGTCGTGGACACTCACGAGTGGGAATAGTCCCTGTGGGTCTGCATTCTGTCTGCCGGCATTTTCATTGCTCGGCATCCCAGCGTCGGCATGGTGACCGCCGGGATCCCGAGCGGCGGTCATATGACCACATCCCCTTTAGATGATCTGTTGCTGGAGGAAAATCCCTCTTGTAAAGCAATCTCAATATATTATTCTTTCCTTCATACTCCTTTACAGTATAATACATTGAAAACTGGGTTGGCACAATGGATAGACCACTTTCCACCTCTAGACACAAAAAAGCTGTTGCGAACATTTGAGACATCCATCAAGATGGTCCCTGCAGCGTGCTGCGTAGAAGATCATACATGACCAAGATGTGGCTCTCAGAGAGCTGAATTGATGCATTGTTTATGGGCATGCCCAGTGATACAGAGATTTTGGATACAGGTACGTGGTTATGTTAATCTTCATCTAGTTAATTGGCTATATTTAACTCCAGAATGTGCAATATTTGGCATCCCACCAATAGGCACTTCTGTAGTAGAGGGGGTTCGGAAAATATTGATAGCAATATCAGCTGTAGTGAACACAATTATCCTTAAAGTGTGGATACAGGCTACGCACCCTCCATTTTCTCAGGAACAGTTTTTCATGTGTTTAGGATGGAAGGGTTGGAGGCTTCGCTATAAAAGAAGTATACTGAAAATAAGATTTTACTTACCGGTAAATCTATTTCTCGTAGTACGTAGTGGATGCTGGGGACTCCGTAAGGACCATGGGGAAAAGACGGGCTCCGCAGGAGACATGGGCACTTTAAGAAAGAATTTAGATTCTGGTGTGCTCTGGCTCCTCCCTCTATGTCCCTCCTCCAGACCTCAGTTAGAGAAACTGTGCCCGGAAGAGCTGACAGTACAAGGAAAGGATTTTGGAAATCCAGGGCAAGACTCATACCAGCCACACCAATCACACCGTATAACTTGTGATAAACTTACCCAGTCAACAGTATGAACAACAGAGCATCAGTTCAACCCTGATGCAACAATAACATAGCCCTTATTGCAGCAATAACTATATACAAGTATTGCAGAAGAAGTCCGCACTTGGGATGGGCGCCCAGCATCCACTACAGACTACGAGAAATAGATTTACCGGTAAGTAAAATCTTATTTTCTCTAACGTCCTAGTGGATGCTGGGGACTCCGTAAGGACCATGGGGATTATACCAAAGCTCCCAAACGGACGGGAGAGTGCGGATGACTCTGCAGCACCGATTGAGCAAACAATAGGTCCTCATCAGCCAGGGTATCAAACTTGTAGAACTTTCCAAAAGTGTTTGAACCTGACCAAGTAGCAGCTCGGCATAGTTGTAATGCCGAGACCCCTCGGGCAGCCGCCCAAGAAGAGCCCACCTTCCTAGTGGAATGGGCTTTAACTGATTTTGGCAGCGGCAATCCAGCCGCAGAATGAGCCTGCTGAATCGTGTTACAGATCCAGCGAGCTATAGTTTGCTTTGAAGCAGAAGCACCCAGCTTGTTGGATGCATACAGGATAAACAGCGACTCCGTTTTCCTGACTCTAGCCGTTCTGGCTACATAAACCTTCAAAGCCCTGACCACATCCAGTAACTCGGAATCCTCCAAGTCACCAGTAGCCACAGGCACCACAATAGGTTGGTTCATATGAAAAGATGACACCACTTTTGGCAGAAATTGTGGTCTGGTCCGCAATTCTGTTCTATCTATATGGAAAACCAGATAGGGGCTTTTATGTGACAAAGCCGCTAATTCTGACACACGCCTAGCCGAAGCCAAGGCCAATAGCATGACCACCTTCCACGTGAGATATTTTAACTCCACCGTTTTAAGTGGTTCAAACCAGTGTGATTTCAGGAAACTTAACACCACGTTAAGATCCCAAGGTGCCACTGGAGGCACAAAAGGAGGCTGAATATGCAGCACTCCCTTTACAAACGTCTGAACTTCTGGTAGAGAAGCCAACTCTTTTTGCAAGAAAATAGATAGGGCCGAAATCTGGACCTTAACGAAGCCCAATTTTAGGCCCAAATTCACTCCTGACTGTATGAAATGAAGGAAACGGCCCAGCTGGAATTCCTCTGTAGGAGCATTCCTGGCCACACACCAAGAAACATATTTTCGCCATATACGGTGATAAAGTTTAGCTGTCACGTCCTTCCTAGCCTTTATCAGCGTAGGAATGACCTCGTCCGGAATGCCCTTTTCTGCTAGGATCCGGCGTTCAACCGCCATGCCGTCAAACGCAGCCACGGTAAGACTTGGAACAGACAGGGCCCCTGTTGCAACAGGTCCTGTCTTAGAGGAAGAGGCCACGGGTCCTCTGTGAGCATTTCTTGCAGATCTGGATACCAGGACCTTCGTGGCCAACCTGGAACAATGAGGATTGTTCTCACTCCTCCTTTTCTTATTATCCTCAGCACCTTGGGAATGAGAGGAAGAGGAGGAAATACATAGACCGACTGGAACACCCACGGTGTCACCTGGGCGTCTACCGCTATTGCTTGAGAGTCTCTTGACCTGGCGCAATACCTCCGTAGTTTTTTGTTGAGGCGGGATGCCATCATGTCCACCTGTGGCAGTTCCCACCGATATGTGATCTGTGTGAATACTTCCTGATGAAGTCCCCACTCTCCCGGGTGGAGGTCGTGTCTGCTGAGGAAGTCTGCTTCCCAGTTGTCCACTCCCGGGATGAACACTGCTGACAGAGCTTACGTGATTCTCCACCCAGTGAAGAATTCTGGTGGCTTCTGCCCTCGCCACTCTGCTCCTTGTGCCGCCTTGGTGGTTCACCTGAGCCACTGCGGTGATGTTGTCTGACTGAATCAGAACCGGTTGGTCGCGAAGAAAGTGCTCCGCTTGATGTAGGGCGTTGTATACGGCCCTTAGTTCCAGGATGTTGATGTGAAGGCAAGTCTCTTGACTTGACCACAGACCTTGGAAATTTCTTCCCTGTGTGACTGCTCCCCACCCTCGGAGGCTAGCGTCCGTGGTCACCAGGACCCAGTCCTGAATACCGAATCTGCGTCCCTCTAGAAGGTGAGAACTCTGCAGCCACCACAGGAGTGACACCCTGGCCCTGGGGGACAGGGTGATTAACCGATGCATCTGAAGATGTGATCCGGACCACTTGTCCAGTAAGTCCCATTGGAAGGTCCTCGCATGGAACCTGCCGAAGGGAATGGCCTCGTATGATGCCACCATCCTTCCCAGGACTCGAGTGCAGTGATGCACTGACACCTGTTTTGGTTTTAATAGATTCCTGACCAGTGTCATGAGCTCCTGAGCTCTCTCTATCGGGAGATAAACCCTTTTCTGGTCTGTGTCTACGATCATGCCTAGGAAAGGCAGATGAGCCGTAGGAACCAACTGCGACTTTGGAATATATAGAATCCAGCCGTGTTGCCGTTACACTTCCAGAGAAAGTGATACGCTGTTCAGCAACTGCTCTCTTGATCTCGCTTTTATGAGGAGATCGTCCAAGTACGGGATAATTGTGACACCTTGCTTCCGCAGGAGTACCATCATTTCCGCCATTACCTTGGTGAATATTCTCGTGGCCGTGGAGAGACCAAACGGTAACATCTGAAATTGGTAATGACAATCCTGTACCGCAAATCTGAGGTACGCCTGATGAGGTGGATAAATGGGGACATGAAGGTATGCAGCCTTTATGTCCAGAGACACCATAAAATCTCCCCCTTTCAGGCTTGCGATGACCGCTCTTAGCGATTCCATCTTGAACTTGAACCTTTTCAGGTATATGTTCAGGGATTTTAAATTCAATATGGGTCTGACCGAACCGTCCGGTTTCGGGACTACAACATGGTCGAATAATAACCCCCTCCTTGTTGAAGGAGGGGAACCTTGACCACCACCTGTTGAAGATACAATTTGTGAATTGCAGTTAACACTATTTCCCTCTCGTGGGGGGAAGCCGGCAGGGCCGTCGGTGAGGGGGCATCTCCTCAAAGTCTAGCTTGTATCCCTAAGACACAATATCTATTGCCCAGGGATCCAACAGGGAGTGAACCCACTTGTGGCTGAAATTACGAAGACGTGCCCCCGCCAGGCCTAGCTCCGCCTGTGGAGCCCCAGCGACATGCGGTGGATTTTGTAGAGGCCGGGGAGGACTTCTGTTCCTGGGAACTAGCTGTGTTGTGCAGCTTCTTTCCTCTGCCCCTGCCTCTGGCAAGAAAGGACGCACCTCGGACTTTCTTGTTTCTTTGTGTTCGAAAGGCTGCATTTGATAATGTCGTGCTTTCCTAGGCTGTGCAGGAATATAAGGCAAAAGATCAGAATTACCAGCTATAGCTGTGGAGACCAGGTCCGAGATCCCTTCTCCACACAATCCTCAGCCTTCCATATGCCTCTTAAGTCGGCATCACCTGTCCATTGCATATTCTACAGGACACGTCAAGCAGAAATCGACATAGCGTTGACTCTAGAACCCAGTAGACTAATGTCTCTTTGGGCATGTTTAATATATATATATATATATATATATATATATCTTAAGACAGCATCTTTAATATATATACATATATATATATATATATATATATACATACATATATATATATATATACATATATATATATATATATATATATACATACTAGGGTCTCAATCTCTGCTGATAAGGTACCTGTCCACGCTGCTACAGCGCTATAAACCCATGCCGACACAATCGCCGGTCTGAGTAGTGTACCAGAATGTGCACGCTATCTGCAGGATCCCTGAGGATAGCTGTTAAGTCAGGGCTACCTTTTGGGCAAATGTGACACCCTAGGGGAAGATTCCAATCGTATCCTGGCCCTAGTAAGGAAAGGATACTCCCTGAGAATTCTTTGTGGGAAACTGCAGTCTCTTGTCTGGAGATTCCCGCTCTTTTTCATCATGAGAGGAGGGAAATTTACCTCAGCTTTCTTCCCCTTAAACATGTGTACCCTTGTGTCAGGGACAGATGAGTCATCAGTGATATGCAAATCATCTTTATTACAATAATCATATATTGAATACTTTCCTGCCCTTTTGGCTGTAACTTTGCATTATCGTAGTCGACACTGGAGTCAGACCCTGTGTCGATATCAGTGTCTATTATTTTGGATAGTGAGCATTGAGAGACTCTGAAGGTCTCTGCGACATATGGACAGACATGGGTAGATTCCCTGTCTGTTCTCTAATCTTTTGTGCAATAAATTCACCTTAGCACTTAATTACACATATCGAAACAGGTGTCGGCGTTGTCGATGGAGACACCCCTCACACACACATTTGCTCCATCTCCTCCTTAGGGGAGCCTTTTACCTCAGACGTGTCGACACACACGTACCGACACACCACACACTCAGGGAATGCTCATCTGAAGACAATTCCCCCACAAGGCACTTTGGAGAGACAGAGAGAGAATATGCCAGCACACACCCCAGCGCTATATGACCCAGGAAAAACACAGTAACTTAATGTTAACCCAGTAGCTGCTGTTTATATTGATTTTTGCGCCTAATTATGTGCCCCCCCTCTCTTTTTACCCTCTTCTACCGTGTATCTGCAGGGGAGAGGCTGGGAGCGTCCTCTCAGCGGTGCTGTGGAGAAAAAACATGGCGCTGGTGAGTGCTGAGGAAGAAGCCCCGCCCCCTCGACGGCGGGCTTCTGTCCTGCTTAAATATACATTTACTTGGCGGGGGCTCATACATATATACAGTGCCCAACTGTATATATGCTAAACTTTTGCCAAAGAGGTCCCAATTGCTGCCCAGGGCGCCCCCCCCCCCCCCCCCCTGCGCCCTGCACCCTTACAGTGACCGGAGTTTGTGAGGTGTGTGTGGGAGCAATGGCGCACAGCTGCAGTGCTGTGCGCTACCTCAGTGAAGACTGGAGTCTTCTGCCGCCGATTTCGAAGTCTTCTTGCTTCTTATGCTCACCCGGCTTCTGTCTTCCGGTTCTGCGAGGGGGACGGCGGCGCGGCTCTGGGATCGGACGACGAGGGTGAGATCCTGTGTACGATCCCTCTGGAGCTAATGGTGTCCAGTAGCCTAAGAAGCAGGACCTATCTTCAGAGAGTAGGGCTGCTTCTCTCCCCTCAGTCCCACGATGCAGGGAGTCTGTTGCAAGCAGAGCTCCCTGAAAATAAAAAACCTAACAAAATACTTTCTTACAGCAAGCTCAGGAGAGCTCACTGAACAGCACCCAGCTCGTCCGGGCACAGATTCAAACTGAGGTCTGGAGGAGGGACATAGAGGGAGGAGCCAGAGCACACCAGAATCTAAATTCTTTCTTAAAGTGCCCATGTCTCCTGTGGAGCCCGTATATTTCCCATGGTCCTTACGGAGTCCCCAGCATCCACTAGGACGTTAGAGAAATGTATTTATTTTTTGAGACATGGGAAAGTTACATAGATACCCTCTCCTATTCACTTAAGGAACAGGTTTGGAAGTGTTGAAAGTGTTTTAGGAAGACACTATGGCAGAGGTTCCCAAACACGGTCCTCAAGGCACCCAAACAGTCCAGGTTTTAGGTATATCCATGGCTCAGCACAGATGGTTAAATCAAATTGACTAAGGTGCTAATTAAGTCACCTGTGGCCAAGTATGGATACATTTAAAACCAGGACCGTTGGGGTGCCTTGAGGACCGCGTTTGGGAACCTCTGCACTACGGTATGAGCCATGAGTTTATGAGTAAGATCCCCCAATTGTTCTTAGTGATAATTAGGTAGACACAGATCTGGGTTCACTTTGCACTACTTCATACTATTAATGTCATTTTCTTGGTTGATACCATTGTGAACATGCTGTTAATTTACCTTTACTACATATTGTATAATTGTTCCAGATATGTGTTCTATTGTACTCACATCGCATGTTGTGTATGAATTTGTCATGCTTCAATAAAGAAAACTTTTTTGGGGGAAAAAATTGCTTTGCCACTCTGGGTACTGTGTACAGTATACTGAGACGCAGCTGTGTCTGGAGACGCATTCCGCCCTGTTTAGAAGCCGTGCGTCTCCGTACCCTCGAGCAACCATAATGGCGAGCGCACCGCTAACCGGGACGCCGGCTCAGTACTCACCACTCTTCATTCTTCTGGCTCTGTTAGGGGTGGCAGCGTGCTGCAGGAAGGTACACTTGCCATGGTGGGGCTTGCGAATAGTTCCTTTAGGAGCTCAGTGTCCTGTCATCGGGGAACAGGACTATTAACCCTTCAAGAGGTTGGGCCCCCCTGCCTGAAAACAACAAACATAGAAAATAAATTCAGAAAACTCTTCAGGAACTTCCTTCAGCGTGACCGGCTCCTCCGGGCACATTTTCTAAACTGAGTCTGGTAGGAGGGGCATAGAGGGAGGAGCCAGCCCACACTATCAAATTCTTAAAGTGCCCATGGCTCCTAGTGGACCTGTGTATACCCCATGCTACTAAATGGATCGCAGTATCCTCTAGGACGTAAGAGAAATAAAAAGCATGTTATGTTAAATAAGGAGATTTATGGTAGACTTACCATGGTTAAATCTCTTTCTGCGAGGTACACTGGATTCCACAAGGAAAACATCGGGGTGTAGAGTTGGATCTTGATCCGAGGCACCAACAGGCTAGGCTTTGACAGTTCCCAGGATGCATTGCACCGCCTCCTCTATAACCCCGCCTCCAAGCACTGGAGCTCAGTTTCGTTAACCAGTCCAATGCAGTAGCAGGTAAAAGACGGTAGATGTTAGTCACATAGAAACACATTTTTACGACAGGAGAAGGGACGAACGGCTAATGCCATACAAACCCAAAGAAGCTAAGTGCATTAGGGTGGTCGCCCTGTGGAATCCAGTGTACCTCGCAGAAAGAGATTTAACCATGGTAAGTCTACCATAAATCTCCTTTTCTCCAGCAGGGTACACTGGGATTCCACAGGGAATACATTGGGGATGTCCTAAAGCAGTTCCTCATGGGAGGGGACGCACTGTAGCGGGCACAAGAACCCGGCGTCCAAAGGAAGCATCCTAGGAGGCGGAAGTATCAAAGGCATAGAACCTGATGAACGTGTTCACTGAGGACCACGTAGCCGCCTTGCACAATTGTTCAGCAGATGCGCCTCGGCGGGTCGCCCAAGAAGGTCTAACAGACTGAGTAGAATGGGCTTTAATAGCAGCAGGAGCTGGGAGTCCAGCCTGAGCATAGGCTTGTGCAATCACCATTCTAATCCATCTGGCCAAGGTTTGCTTATTCACAGGCCAGCCACGTTTGTGAAAATCAAAAAGTACAAAAAGGGTGTGACGACACGTGATGACACAGCCGGCGTTTTGTGTCGCACAGTGGTAAAAGACACATGGTTACTTTCCTAGCCCTGGTCCTACACATGGACTTCACCAATTGCCAATATGTTATTAGTTATATGCTAGGCAATATTGTATTGTATTGTGTGGTTATTATATTGTACAGTTATATTTTATCTGTTATATTTGGTATATGTAGTTTATTTGGTTATTATATATTCAATGTAATTGTTAACTGAATAAGTCTAGGCCAGAGTGTTAGTAACATAGTTAAATCAGTTCATTGTAATGTAAGTCCCCTAGCTGTACACTCAGATGTGATTAGGATGAGTAGGTTATGTAGTAAACAGGTTCTGTATGGAGATGCAGGTAATCTGATCCTGTGCACTCCATTGTGTACAAGAGTCCAGACACCTCGTCTCCACTCCTGACTGACCAGCTTGTGTGATGAATAGACAGGGGAGGGTATAACAAGAGGAGTGAGCTCTGCTGGGGGAAGAGAGATCTGACAGAGAAAGAGAGAGAGTGGCAGGAGACTGGCTAAGAAGTAATGTTCTGTCAGGAGTTCCAGGAGGGATTGTCGTGTAGAATTGGATCACAGAAGTGTGCTGAGCTGTTTATAACCCATTCTGTTCAATAAACCACTGTTGGTTTTTAATCTACCACCATGACTGAGTGGTTTGGAACCCGGTATCCTCACAAAGGGTATCTAACCTCCAGAGGGAGGCAGTCCTCTCTACGTAAATACGGAGAGCCCGTACCACATCCAAAGACCGCTCTTTGGAGGACAATCCAGAAGAGATAAAGGCCGAAACCACAATCTCTTGGTTAAGATGAAAAGATGATACCACCTTAGGTAGATAACCAGGGAGAGTTCGAAGAAATGCCCGGTCACGGTGAAAAATCAGAAAGGGTGGACAACAGGACAAAGCACCTAAGTCCGACACCCTCCTAGCAGAGGCAATAGCCAGTAAAAACACGACCTTAAGTGTAAGACATTTAAGATTCACAGACTCAAGAGGTTCAAATGGAGACTCTTGCAGGGCATTTAAGACAACCGACAGATCCCATGGAGCCACAGGAGGGACATAGGGAGGCTAAATCCATAAAACATCCTGAGTGAAAGTATGAACGTCAGGAATAGACGCAATTTTCCTCTGAAACCACACCGACAAGGCAGATATATGAACCTTGAGGGAGGCCAGACGAAGGCCTAAATCTTGGCCTTGTTGAAGAAAAGCCAAAAGCCTAGAAGTTCTGACAAATAAGCATCATAGTTCTTAGCAGCACACCATGTGAAGTAAGAGACCCTGTAATAAATCCGTGCAGAAGCCGGTTTGCGGACCTTCAATATAGTTTGAATAACCGCCTCAGAGAATCCTTTGGCCCTCAGGACTGAAGCTTCAAGAGCCATGCCGTCAAAGCCAGTCTGGCCAGGTCCGGATAGACACAAGGGCCCTGAACGAGGAGGTCTGGGCGTTGAGGAAGTAGAAGAGAATGCTCTATCGATAGACCCTGCAGGTATGAGAACCAATGCCGTCTGGGCCACGCTGGAGCGACTAGAAGTAGTATTCCTCTTTCTTGCTTGAATTTCCTTAGTACCCTGGGCAGGAGTGACACTGGAGGGAACATGTATGGCAGCCGAAAGTTCCATGGAATTGCCAGTGCATCCACGAATGCTGCTTGAGGATCCCTTGTCCTTGATCCGAAGACCGGAACCTTGTGATTGTGTCGAGACGCTATCAGGTCTACATCTGGTAGGCCCCACTTGTCCACTAGGAGTTGAAAGACTTCCGGATGAATGGTGATAAATCTTTAGTTGTTTCACGAACGTGCGGGCGGATCTTTTCTATATGCATTTAATAACATGGCCAATACCTGCACATTATACCTATGAGGGCGCAGGCGGCAAACTAGGTGCACTTCCTGTTACGTTGCATCTTATTCCCCCAGCGTCCGTTCCACTCCCAACTACTAGTGCACACATCCTGCCCTCTGCTACCACTACTGCACCTATCTTACCCCCTGCTACCATTACTGCACCTATCCTACCCCTACCACTACTGCACCCATCCTGACCCCTGCTACCACCACTACTGCACCCATCCTGCCCCCTACCACTACTGCACCTATCTTACCCCCTGCTACCACTACTGCACCCATCCTGCCCCCTGCTATCACTACTGCACCTATCCTACCCCCTACTACTACTGCACCCATCCTGCCCCCTGCTACCACTACTGCTCCCATCCTGCTACCAGTACTGCACCTATCCTACCCCCTTCCACCTCTACTGCACCCATTCTATCCCAAATACCCACACAGTGCCCATTATAAACACCCCCATACCCACACAGTGCTCATTATTTACACCCCCACAGTGCCCATCATACACACACCCCATTCTCACAGTGCTCATTATACACCCCCCAGAGCTCATAAAACCCTCTAAACCAACACAATGCCCAGTATACACACCCCCATAGTGACCATCATAAGCACACCCATACCACACAGCGCCCATCATACGCACACCCATACCACACAGCGCCCATCATACGCACACCCATACAACACACAGCGCCCATCATACGCACACCCATACCACACAGCGCCCATCATAGGCACACCCATACCACGCAGTGCCCATCATACGCACACACCTATACCACACAGTGCCCATCATTCGCACACCCCTATACCACACAGCGCCCATCATACGCACACCCCTATACCACACTGCGCCCATCATATGCACACCCCTATACCACACAGTGCCCATTATACACCCCCCACAGCTCTCATAACACTCTATACCCACACAGTACTCATTATCCACACTTACAATGCTCATAGCACCCTCTTTACCCACACAGTGGCCATCATACGCACAACCCATACCCACACAGTGCTCATTATACACCCCCCCACAGCGCCTAGCATATGGGTACTCCATACCCACAGTGCCCATGATACATCCTCCCATACACAGTGACCAGCAAACATAAACTCCCATATCCACACACAGTGCTCAGCATAGACACAACTGCCACACCCACACAGTGCTCAGCATACACACAATCCCCAAACCAAAGCAGTGCCCAGCATACGCACACATCTCGTGTTATAGCGGTAGGGCTTCAACAAGGACACAGAGAAGCTGATCTCAAAAGTTGACGGGAGTTGAGCAGGAAGCACCGAATCCTGGGTACTGATGCCTCCCTACCCCTAACACTGCCTACAGCACTACCTGCACCTAACTCCCTATTTGCCCCGCAATACTGCTATCTACCATGTGGGGTGGTATGCTATGTGGGGAGGCATAAGGGGACCTCAAAAGCATACATTGCTATGGGACCCAGAAACTGTGAAGTAGGACCCCAATTTTTTAAAGTGAGGGGTCCCCGGGACCTACAATTTTTTCTGCTCAGCGCGATCACTGGGCTTGTTTTGTTTGGAAGCAGGTTGACGGGCGACCCAGGATTGTTTAGATTTAGTGGTTTTGGAAGCACAAGTCTGTCGCGGATACGCCTGACCCTTTGCTTTCCCTGGAGGTTGAAAGAAACGAAAGGTGGTACTCTTAGCCTTCGGAGCAGAAGGAATAGTATTTGGGAGACACGCAGTCTTGGCAGTAGCTAAGTCAGTTACAATCGTATTCAGATCCTCCCCAAATAGGATGTCTCCCTAAAAAGGGAGCACCACCAAGGTCTTTTTGGAGTCTAGGTCCACCTTCCAGGACCTCAACCATATCATTCGACGAGCCAGGATAGACGTAGTAGATGCCTTGGCCGCCATTACATTGGCATCAGAGGCAGCCTCCTGAATATAGTTGGAGACTGTGGTAATATAAGACAGATATTGTCTGGCACTGTCATAAAAATCCTGAGGCAGCTCATACTTAATTGCCTGAACCCATGCTTCAATCTCTTTCGCAGCCCAGGAGGCTGCCATAGTGGGTCTATGTACCACACCAGTAAGAGAGTAAATAGACTTAAGGCATCCCTCCACACGCTTATCCGTCGGTTCTTTCAGTGAGGTGGCAGGCAGAGTAGATGACACCACGAGACAGGCGACAAGAGAGTCCACCGGCGGTGGAGTTACCCACTTGTTACTCAACTGGGCAGGGATAGGATAACGAGTTAGCATCTTTTTAGACAGGGAAAATTTATTTCCTGGCGACGACCAGGATTCCTAACGTATGTCAATTAAGTGTTCAAAATGTGGTAAGACTACCTTAGCAACCTTCTGACGTTTGAACTTATCAGGTTTCTTAGACGCAGTAGTAGGCTCAATGTCATCATCAATTTGAAGAATTAGCTTAATAGCCTCCACTAGGGTCAGGAACATCAACCTGGGTTGTAGATTCCTCATCAGAAGCAACTGTATCAGTGTCTGACAGATCAGTATATTCCCCATCCTCATCGGAAGAATTATTCAAAATATTAGTGGATTGTGAGGAAGAAATGGCCCTTTTAGATGACCCCTTGGCCCCAGAGGGTCATGGGGTAGACTTTCGTCTAACCAAGGATTGATTTAATTGTTGTAATTGGGTAGACAGAGTATCTGCCCAGGGCGGATTAACTACAGGGACAATATGTGGCTGCAATGGCACTGGAGGTCCCACAGGGGGCATAACACGTGTTACAAGTGTACTGATAATGCTGATTTATCTTCAGGAATGAAAGCTATACCTTAAACACACCTTAAATACTCTTTACCATGGAGCCGCTGCGGCCGCTATACTTAATACACACTCTACGTACTTTGCACGCTATTAGCGTACAAAGTCCCGTACTGTGTACGGACTTTGCGTACAAACGCCGTGCTGACGGTACAAAGTACTCACAGCGCGTACACACCCAGAGATACACTGTAAACCCTTAACAGCTATGCAATGCAATAATAATACACTTTAAACCTTAGCAGGGCAATGAAGACACGACACCAGATTGTAATTAAACCGCTGGGTTCCGACGCCACAGCGTATTATTGCTGAAAGGGGGTTACAATACAAACAATACAATACAATATAACAGAGTAAATGGCTTACGTCAATGTTACATACGTGAGTGGATTCGCCGCGCTACCCAGTCTGGTCCTCCATCATCTGATAGATAACGTTGTAAGTCTTGTGTCTGACCAGGCCTGCAGCAGGCTCTCTTTATACAATTCATCCAAAACTTAACACAATGGATACTGTAATCTCTTTGTCCATTGGACACAGGGATGGTCATTTACAGTACAGGAAAGGTCGTAGGTTGGTTTGAATAGGTGGGCGATGTCTGTTCCAACTGCTCTTGTGGGTGGTCTCCTCTGGATTCCCGCCGCATACATAATGTACAGTAAATACAGTTGATATCTATATTCTGCTCCTGCACATAACTATCCGCAGGAACATGCGATCTTCCTCAAACCAACACCGGAATGTTACCCTTAAAATACCCTACAGCTGGATACCAAACACCACCTTATAATCTTGTTCTGTCCCCTCCTATTCTGTAAAGGTGAATCCCTTTGTTCTGTTACCATTTAAACTGCTGTAACTTACTGATGTGGTGCAGAGAGACTATGTGTACATTGTGCACTATTTGGATTAAATATGTAATGTGTTTTGATAGCCTTCCATGCGTTCACAAACTCTACCGTAAATACTCATACCACGCGCTAATGCGCAGGACCGCGGGAGCGACCATACGCAAATTGCGGATATGCGCGCGCACAGCAGAACAAGTACACGCGCGGAGGCCATCTGTGTGTAGTTTGTACGTGACGTATGTACTGCAATATTTTTCGACTTTGACAGTACTCAGCATACTTGAGAACGCTGCCCAAGGTGGGTCCTGATTGGCCACAGGTGCTGCAGGTTGACTGGGTGTATGGGACTCAGCGCCTGAACCAGCAGCTAAACCTTCCCCACAGGTAAATCTGTGGTGCCAGTACTGCAGGTTGCAGAAGCGCCCGCGGATTTCCCCCGTGTAGCAGACATTATAAGGAATGTAGCCTTAGGGCGTAACAGTACAATATAGCCAGACAAGCACAATACCTGCAAAAAAACAACAAAACCCTGTTATGTGACAGTAAACACAAGACACAAAACGGAGGATTTAAGCGGTATATGGTGACTGAAACACACAGTAAAAATAGGATTTTAATTACCTGTAAATCCTTTTCTCGTAGTCCGTAGAGGATGCTGGGGTCCACATTAGTACCATGGGGTACAGACGGGTCCACTAGGAGCCATGGGCACTTTAAGAGTTTAATAGTGTGGGCTGGCTCCTCCCTCTATGCCCCTCCTACCAGACCCAGTCTAGAAACTATGCCCGAGGAGTCGGACATACTTCGAGAGAAGAAAATACACAGATAGTGGTGAGACTCACACCAGCTCACACATAACAAGGCAAACCAAGCTAACCTGCTTGAAACAATTCAGCAACAGCTGAACAACAGTACATAACCAAGTAACAAGGCAGTACTTAACCAAGTAACAACTGCAGGAAATCAAAGCGCTGGGCGGGCGCCCAGCATCCTCTACGGACTACGAGAAAATAAGATTTTACTCACCGGTAAATCTATTTCTCGTAGTCCGTAGTGGATGCTGGGACTCCGTAAGGACCATGGGGAATAGCGGCTCCGCAGGAGACTGGGCACAACTAAAGAAAGCTTTAGGACTACCTGGTGTGCACTGGCTCCTCCCACTATGACCCTCCTCCAGACCTCAGTTAGGATACTGTGCCCGGAAGAGCTGACACAATAAGGAAGGATTTTGAATCCCGGGTAAGACTCATACCAGCCACGCCAATCACACCGTATAACTCGTGATACTATACCCAGTTAACAGTATGAAATATAACTGAGCCTCTCAACAGATGGCTCAACAATAACCCTTTAGTTAGGCAATAACTATAAACAAGTATTGCAGACAATCCGCACTTGGGATGGGCGCCCAGCATCCACTACGGACTACGAGAAATAGATTTAACGGTGAGTAAAATCTTATTTTCTCTGACGTCCTAAGTGGATGCTGAGACTCCGTAAGGACCATGGGGATTATACCAAAGCTCCCAAACGGGCGGGAGAGTGCGGATGACTCTGCAGCACCGAATGAGCAAACTCTAGGTCCTCCTCAGCCAGGGTATCAAACTTGTAGACTCTTGCAAAAATGTTTGAACCCGACCAAGTAACAGCTCGGCAATTTTGTAAAGCCGAGACCCCTCGGGCAGCCGCCCAAGAGCCCACTTTCCTCGTGGAATGGGCTTTTACAGATTTAGGGTGCGGCAGTCCAGCCGCAGAACGTGCAAGTTGAATCATGCTACAGATCCAGCGAGCAATAGTCTGCTTAGAAGCAGGAGCACCCAGCTTGTTGGGTGCATACAGGATAAATAGCGAGTCAGTTTTCCTGACACCAGCCGTCCTGAAAACATATACTTTTCAGGGCCCTGACTACGTCCAGTAACTTGGAATCCTCCAAGTCCCAAGTAGCCGCAGGCACCAAAATAGGTTGGTTCACATGAAAAACTGATACCACCTTAGGAAGGAATTGGGAACGAGTCCTCAATTCCGCCTTATCCATATAAAAAATCAGATAAGGGCTTTTGCATGACAAAGCCGCCAATTCTGACACACGCCTGGCCGACGCCAAGGCCAACAGCATGACCACTTTCCACGTGAGGTATTGTAGCTCCACGGATTTAAGTGGCTCAACCCAATGCAACTTCAGGAAATCCAACACCACGTTGAGATCCCACGGTGCCACTGGAGGCACAAACGGGGGCTGACTATGCAGCACTCCCTTAACAAAAGTCTGAACTTCAGGCAGTGAAGCCAGCTCTATTTTGGAAGAAAATCGATAGAGCCGAAATCTGGACCTTAATGGAACCCAATTTTAGGCCCATAGTCACCCCTGACTGTAGGAAGTGCAGAAATCGACCTAGCTGAAATTCCTCCTTTGGGGCCTTCCTGGCCTCACAGCACGCAACATATTTCCGCCATATGCGGTGATAATGGTTTGCGCTCACTTCTTTCCTAGCTTTAACTAGCGTAGGGATAACTTCCTCCGGAATGCCCTTTTCCTTCAGGATCCGGCGTACAACCGCCATGCCGTCAAACGCAGCCGCGGTACGTCTTGGAACAGACAGGCCCCCTGCTGCAGCAGGTCCTGTCTGAGCGGCAGAGGCCATGGGTCCTCTGAGATCATTTCTTGGAGTTCTGGGTACCAAGCTCTTCTTGGCCAATCCGGAACAATGAGTATAGTTCTTACTCCTCTCCTTCTTATTATTCTCATTACCCTGGGTAAGAGAGGCAGAGAAGGGAACACATACACCGACTGGTACACCCACGGTGTTACCAGAGCGTCCACAGCTATCGCCTGAGGGTCCCTTGACCTGGCGCAATATCTTTGTAGCTTTTTGTTGAGGCGGGACGCCATCATGTCCACCTGTGGCCTTTCCCAACAGTGTACAATCATTTGGAAGACTTCTGGATGAAGTCCCCACTCTCCCGGGTGGAGGCCGTGCCTGCTGAGAAAGTCTGCTTCCCAGTTGTCCACTCCGGGAATGAACACTGCTGACAGTGCTAACACATGATTTTCCGCCCATCGGAGAATCCTTGTGGCTTCTGCCATAGCCATCCTGCTTCTTGTGCCGCCCTGTCTTGTCTGACTGGATCAGCACCGGCCGGTGTTGAAGCAGGGGTCTAGCCTGACTTAGGGCATTGTAAATGGCCCTTAGTTCCAGAATATTTATGTGTAGGGAAGTCTCCTGACTTTTCCATAGTCCTTGGAAGTTTCTTCCCTGTGTGACTGCCCCCCAGCCTCGAAGGCTGGCATCCGTGGTCACCAGGACCCAGTCCTGTATGCCGAATCTGCAGCCCCCTAGAAGATGAGCACTCTGCAGCCACCACAACAGCGACACCCTGGCCCTTGGAGACAGGGTTATCCGCCGATGCATCTGAAGATGCGACCCGGACCACTTGTCCAACAGATCCCACTGGAAGATCCTTGCATGGGACCTGGCGAATGGAATTTCTTCGTAAGAAGCTACCATCTTTCCCAGGGCTCGCGTGCATTGATGCACCGACACCTGTATTTGTATTAGGAGGTCTCTGTCTAGAGACGACAACTCCTTGGACTTCTCCTCCGGGAGAAACCCTTTTTATCCTGTTCTGTGTCCAGAACCAAACCCAGGAACAGTAGACGCGTCGTAGGAACCAGCTGCGACTTGGGAATATTCAGAATCCAGCCGTGCTGTTGTAGCACTTCCCGACAACCGTCTGGTTTCGGTACCACAACATTCTGGAATAGGAACCCCGTCCTTGTTGAAGGAGGGGTACCTTGATTTCACCTGCTGGAAGTACAGCTGGTGACTTGCCGCCAGTACTACCTCCCTTTCTCCGAGGGCAGCAGGCAAGGCTGATGTGAGGTAACGGCGGGGGGGAGTCGCCTCGAACTCCAGCCTGTATCCCTGTGACACTACTTGCAGAACCTAGGGATCCACCTGTGGGCAAGCCCACTGGTCCCTGAAGTTCCCGAGACGCGCCCCCACCGCACCTGTCTGCACCTGTGGAGCCCCAGCATCATGCAGTGGACTCAGAGGAAGCGGGGGAAGATTTTGATCCTGGGAACTGGCTGTCTGGTGCAGCTTTTTCCTTCTTCCCTTGTCTCTGTGCAGAAAGGAAGCGCCTTTGACCCGCTTGCTTTTCTAAAGCCGAAAGGACTGTACCTGAAAATACGGTGCTTTCTTAGGCTGCGAGGAAACCTGAGGTAAAAAAAAATTCTTCCCAGCTGTTGCTGTGGATACAAGGTCCCAGAGACCGTCCCCAAACAATTCCTCACCCTTAGTAAACAAAAAATATATTTCTAATTTTGGTGCGCAAGAAAACTCCCCTATATTGCAGCTAGTTATGTATATCAGGAAAAATAGTAGAAATGTGGGCGCTCAAGGAAACTTTAAGTACAACGGCTGCTGGTTTTGTAAAAATAAAATGACATTTATTGGTACAAATAAAATATAGAAAAGAGAAAATCAACATGTATTATTTAGTTGCCATGTGGCAGCTACAACAAATTAATAAAACAGATTACAATGATATTGCAATGGTTAAAAAAAGTTAATATACTAGCAATCTCTGTGTCCTGGGTCCCAGGACTTTAAGTAATATTTGTGCACTGTCCCAGTTTTTATTTTGTTAGTTCTTTTGCATGCATGCTTTAAACTGTTAGTAATAGGGAATTGAGTGCTGTTAGTGGCTCAGATGTACTTTGCGGGAAATAGAAGAAATAAGGCTGTAGATGAAATAGTGCCTGTTTATACTTCACCAATTGGTGTGGCTAAGTGCCAGTCCCGCAACTGTCTCCCTCCAAACAGCTGGCCGCACTGCGGCGGTCTTTCTTAGGTCGTGCCTGGTGTGTTTGGCACTGTGTCCTGTAGGCCTGTATTCTGCTGCTTCGGGAGCGGAGACAGTGAGCCGTCTGTGCAAAATCCTGGGCAGCAGGGGACGCCGCAATGCCGCGGTTCACGACTTCCGGTTACGGTGCTTCCGGCTTCCGGTTATGCGGTCCACCTGCGTTCCACTGTTGTGCAAGTCACCTGACGCGTTTCTCCGCCTACACAATGGGCGGTTTCTTCAGAGGTATAGCTTAGAGGTGATTACGGTCTCTTTTTATACCCACTTATCCAACCTTATTGGTTACCAAAACAGGAGGATAATTTTTAACCCTTTCTAAGTGATTGCGTTTTTCTAAAAACAGAAACCAGCAGTATGTCAGCAATAGCTGAACCTTATTTGTATTAACCATTACATACAAATAATCAATAAGCAATGTTTTAGTATACAACGTTATGTGAGCATAATGAGCTCATTAGACCACACTGAGATGCAAATGAAATATATATAAATTCATATAAATTCATACAAAACATTATAAATAATGATTAAATAGGAGTAATAAACCTATATGAAGATTATGAGTCCAATCAATTTAATAAATTATACTCAATGATAATAAAGAATTTTATTTATATATATATATGGGAAATAAAAATGGATTCAAAATAAAATATATAGTAAGCATAAAATAAAATAATGATGAATAAAATTAAATAGAAATACAATATATAAAATATATGATATAATCATTAGCTAATCCTGCAAATAATAAATTTCTCAGACAAGAGAGGGAGAGGGGGAAATAGAATAATATAGCACAGTATAAGGGAAATTAGAGAGCTACATCTGGTGTCTCTATCCTTATATTGTATACATCATATATATCTTCAGTATAAATAGATTATAAGGATATATAATTGTATCGTAGACCAATAGTACAGATGATAAATTTCTTGGACATGAGTGGGAGAAGGGAATAGAGCACAGCAGGGAGAGGAGGAGAGAACCGCACCTGATGTCTCTATCCTTATATCATATGCATCATATACAACATAAACATCTTCAGTATAAACTGGATGTTTTAAACTGGTTAGATAATTATAACCGTAAACCCTTTGTAATATTGGTGCCGAAACATTTGAACAATGCTACCGGTACTAAAGAATTTTTAATAAGATGAGAGATTCATTTTACAGATATTAAATAATTAGTATAGTTATATCAACCCCTTATTTTACCCCTAACCTACCAAATTAATGGATGGGGGGAGGGGGCAATGTTTATGTTTGGATGTGCTAGAGGAGGAGGCATGCAGGAGAAGAGCACACAAAGTTACCACCCAATTATAATAGATGGACTAGTTTTTGTGGAAAAGAAGCTAACCTATGCTAGATATATTAGATGTTATTCAATTCAATATTTTCGTTGAGGCCCAAGGGTTCTAACGTCCTTAGGCGGAAGATCCAGAAAGCTTCTCTCCGGCTTAGCCGTGTGAAGCGATCACCGCCTCTATCTGTGATTTTAACTTGTTCTAAAGCCGTGATGCGAATATTGGCTATATCCCCATATTCACATATTCTTGTATGCCTAGAGAGACTGTGCAGAGGACATTTTTTGATTATATTTCTTCTATGTTCCAGGAACCGCACTTTGAGCTTTCTTATAGTGCGTCCAATATATTGGATTCCACAGCCACATTCGACCAAATAAACTACATATGTAGAATTACAGTTCAGAAATTGTGTTATAGTGAATTCTTCACCTGTAGTTCTAGACCTATAGGATTTTTTTCCATAGTCTATATTCTTACAAGTTAGACATCTGGATGCGGCACATTTAAAGAATCCATTAGGTTCGTTTCCTAGCCATTTATAGGGAGGAGATTTTATTAAATTGGTATTTTCACTCAACTCTTTGATGGATATATTTTTATTTTTAATTTTATTTTTGTTATTGGTATTTATCTTGCCGATCTTTTCGTTCCTATATTGAATCCTATTAGTTCTGAACATGCTAGGTGCTAATTTAGATTGGAGTGTATCTGATCTTTTATATACTACCTTAATACGATCTCCTATTTCTGATTCCAGTAATGGGTCGATTTTAAGTAGTTGAGTGTTTTTCGAGATGATTTTTCTTATCTGTGTAGCATGGGTATTATATTGTGTGACAAATATACAATTATCACTCAATTTATTCTCCTTGGAGCATGTCACTGATTTTTTGTCCTCTAATAGGGTTATTCTATTTTTACATTCTACCTCGTATAGAGCATTCTGTAAGATGTAATCAGGGTAACCCTGCTCCTGAAATGCCAAGTACAATTTGTGTGCTTGTTCCTTGTAAATGTGTTCTCTAGAGCAGTTCCTTTTCAACCTTAGGAACTGACTTTTAGGTATATTATTGCGCCATGCTTGAAGATGGCTGCTACTGTACTTAAGAAAGTTATTTGTGTCGACAGATTTGAAGTAAGTTTCAGTGTGTACACAATCATCTATAGACTGGAGCGCAATATCCAAAAAATTAATAGAGTGAGGGTGAGAAGTGTGGGTGAATTTCAATCCATATTCATTACCGTTTAAATGATTAAGAAAAGTGCTAATAGTGCTGTCATCCCCATCCCAAATAAAAAACAGATCGTCTATATAACGGCCATAGAGGACCAGGTGCGCCCCAAGGTCCGCCCCCCAAATGAGCTCCTGTTCAAGGGCGCCCATATAGAGATTGGCGTAACTCGGGGCGAACCTGGTCCCCATGGCCGTACCCCGTGACTGTAAATAATATTGTTGTGCAAACGTAAAATAATTGTGCTCTAAGATGAATTTTATGGATGCAACCAAAAAGGTTCTCAAATGTTCTGTGATAGTTGAGTCCCTATCAAGTACATTAGAGATAGTCTCGATCCCTTTTTGATGTGGGATATTGGAGTATAAAGACTCCACATCACATGTGAGGAATTGGTATGTACTCTTCCATCTAATATTTTTTATCATATTTAAGAATTGTGTAGTGTCTCTTATATAGGATTTTAATTGTGTTACGTGCCCTTGTAGGTGTGCATCCACAAAATGTGACAAATTTGAAGTGATTGACCCAATCCCTGAGATAATTGGTCGCCCGGGGGGTGAAGTGAGGGTTTTGTGGATTTTGGGTAAATGATAATAGATTGGTGTGATGGGGTGAGTGGGAAGAAGAAAGTGATATGTGTCTTTGGATATTGCGCCCCTGTCCAGAGCTTCGTCTAACAGCACTTCAAGTTCTTTTTGGAATTGTGCTGTGGGGTTACTTGATAACACCGCATAAAAGCATGTGTTTGTAAGCTGTCTAATAGCTTCTTTCTTATAATCTGTTGTGTCTTGTAACACCACACCACCTCCTTTATCTGCCATTTTAATGGTTAAAGTATTATCTGACATGAGAGTTTTTAAAGCCCTTCTTTCATCAGCTTTCAGATTATCCCTTAGTTGGTCTCGCTCAGCAGAAAGGCACATCTTTCTGAAGTCTTCCATTGTGGTGTTGTAAAACCCCACTATGGATGGGCCCCTATACTGAAGGGGGTAAAATTCAGACTTCTTTTTGAAGTGTCTATTAACTTTCTCTTTACGAGATTCATCTAAAGAAAAAATCTTAACCGGAGTTAATGTCTCCCGAGAACTTTCTGATAGTAGATCTTCAAGGGTCTCAAGGGTTTCCCTGTCAGATTCATCCAGAATGATGGGCAACACTTTTTCCGCATCTTTTGTAGCTTTTAATTTCTTGGTTGCAAAATACCGTTTTCTGCTCAGATTTCTTGTGAATCTATTCAGATCCACAAATAAATCAAAAAGATTGGGTTTTTTTGCAGGAGCATATTTAAGGCCCTTGCTTAGTAAGGTTTTTTCTGAGTCAGTTAGTTCTCTGGAAGACAAATTAAAAATGCTTTTAGTATTTAATATTGCTTTGGGTTTTTCCTTTTCTGTGCTCCTCCCCTACATCCTCTACATCTCTTTCTCTTCCTCTTTTGGTGTAATTCATATTGGGTCTGTTGGGTTGATTTAATTCGTGTGAACTTTGTTCCAAAAAACGTGTCTGCTCTTTTTCTCGAGTATTATCCTGACTTTGTAAGGAGTTTTTAGGTTTAGCTCCTCCTCTGGCTATAGAGGCAGGAGAATACTGGTCTCTGCTTAGACACTCGTATTTGTTCTCTAGAACTATTCTCCGTGGATCCCTACGTGGACTATTTCTATTGGAAAAGGTTCTGTTTCTTTGGGTTCTCCACTTCCCCGCTGCGCTCCTTGATCTCCCCCTCTCATTGCCATAATTTTGTCTACTATTGTCCCTTTTGGGATTCCTTGTGACTGATCTCGAATAGTCACGTCTCCTATTATAGGATCTTACTGTGTCTGTCTCGTAGTCCCCTCTATCTCTTTCTAGTTTTTTTGTTTTAGTTAGTATTACTGATTGTTCGTATTCCTCGATTTTTTTATTTACTTTCTGATCTCTTTCTGAGAACTCCATACTACTCTCATAGGGTTTTAATTGTTCTTGTATATGTTCTATTTCGGTCTGTATGGTTTTGACCTTTGAACTCCTATATTTAATAAGGTGTTCCATAAGTTTAAACGAACAATCATCAAGTATGGAGTTCCAGCTAGACAGAAATTCTGCATCATCCTTAAATGATGCTGATTTGAACAAACGAAGTCCCCTTGGAATATATTTATTGTTTATATATCTTTGTAACATGGATTGATCCCACCAGTGGCGTGTTTCTGCCATGCATAATGTTTCTAATTTGTTAAATAGTTTATGCATGTCATTACTTCCACTGGTTGGGGCATTGTTCTGTTCCTTCACTGGCTCATGGGAGTATTTTTGTCTCCTTTCTAATCTCTCTGTCAAGCATCTCAGTGTGGTCATTTTTGCAAAACAAGCAGCCTCACTACCAGACCTCAATAGAGAAAAAGAAAAGAAAAGAGAACGTCAGTGGGTGTAATTCCACAGACGAACAGTGGGCGCTGATTACTAGAACTACTTATAAAAAATATATATTAGTATTTAGTTAAATAGGTATCAAACCCATAAAAAAAAAAAAACCTCCTAATGGCTGCCCACAATGGTGGACCTGGGTATCCACCTGACTAGATAAAACAGGAAAAATAGTAGAAATGTGGGCGCTCAAGGAAACTTTAAGTACAACGGCTGCTGGTTTTGTAAAAATAAAATGACATTTATTGGTACAAATAAAATATAGAAAAGAGAAAATCAACATGTATTATTTAGTTGCCATGTGGCAGCTACAACAAATTAATAAAACAGATTACAATGATATTGCAATGGTTAAAAAAAGTTAATATACTAGCAATCTCTGTGTCCTGGGTCCCAGGACTTTAAGTAATATTTGTGCACTGTCCCAGTTTTTATTTTGTTAGTTCTTTTGCATGCATGCTTTAAACTGTTAGTAATAGGGAATTGAGTGCTGTTAGTGGCTCAGATGTACTTTGCGGGAAATAGAAGAAATAAGGCTGTAGATGAAATAGTGCCTGTTTATACTTCACCAATTGGTGTGGCTAAGTGCCAGTCCCGCAACTGTCTCCCTCCAAACAGCTGGCCGCACTGCGGCGGTCTTTCTTAGGTCGTGCCTGGTGTGTTTGGCACTGTGTCCTGTAGGCCTGTATTCTGCTGCTTCGGGAGCGGAGACAGTGAGCCGTCTGTGCAAAATCCTGGGCAGCAGGGGACGCCGCAATGCCGCGGTTCACGACTTCCGGTTACGGTGCTTCCGGCTTCTGGTTATGCGGTCCACCTGCGTTCCACTGTTGTGCAAGTCACCTGACGCGTTTCTCCAACTACACAATGGGCGGTTTCTTCAGAGGTATAGCTTAGAGGTGATTACGGTCTCTTTTTATACCCACTTATCCAACCTTATTGGTTACCAAAACAGGAGGATAATTTTTAACCCTTTCTAAGTGATTGCGTTTTTCTAAAAACAGAAACCAGCAGTATGTCAGCAATAGCTGAACCTTATTTGTATTAACCATTACATACAAATAATCAATAAGCAATGTTTTAGTATACAACGTTATGTGAGCATAATGAGCTCATTAGACCACACTGAGATGCAAATGAAATATATATAAATTCATATAAATTCATACAAAACATTATAAATAATGATTAAATAGGAGTAATAAACCTATATGAAGATTATGAGTCCAATCAATTTAATAAATTATACTCAATGATAATAAAGAATTTTATTTATATATATATATGGGAAATAAAAATGGATTCAAAATAAAATATATAGTAAGCATAAAATAAACTAAAGAATGATGAATAAAATTAAATAGAAATACAATATATAAAATATATGATATAATCATTAGCTAATCCTGCAAATAATAAATTTCTCAGACAAGAGAGGGAGAGGGGGAAATAGAATAATATAGCACAGTATAAGGGAAATTAGAGAGCTACATCTGGTGTCTCTATCCTTATATTGTATACATCATATATATCTTCAGTATAAATAGATTATAAGGATATATAATTGTATCGTAGACCAATAGTACAGATGATAAATTTCTTGGACATGAGTGGGAGAAGGGAATAGAGCACAGCAGGGAGAGGAGGAGAGAACCGCACCTGATGTCTCTATCCTTATATCATATGCATCATATACAACATAAACATCTTCATTATAAACTGGATGTTTTAAACTGGTTAGATAATTATAACCGTAAACCCTTTGTAATATTGGTGCCGAAACATTTGAACAATGCTACCGGTACTAAAGAATTTTTAATAAGATGAGAGATTCATTTTACAGATATTAAATAATTAGTATAGTTATATCAACCCCTTATTTTACCCCTAACCTACCAAATTAATGGATGGGGGGAGGGGGCAATGTTTATGTTTGGATGTGCTAGAGGAGGAGGCATGCAGGAGAAGAGCACACAAAGTTACCACCCAATTATAATAGATGGACTAGTTTTTGTGGAAAAGAAGCTAACCTATGCTAGATATATTAGATGTTATTCAATTCAATATTTTCGTTGAGGCCCAAGGGTTCTAACGTCCTTAGGCGGAAGATCCAGAAAGCTTCTCTCCGGCTTAGCCGTGTGAAGCGATCACCGCCTCTATCTGTGATTTTAACTTGTTCTAAAGCCGTGATGCGAATATTGGCTGTTATGTATATCAGAGTAGTACATCCAGATTACTCAGAAAACAGTGAATAGAAGAAGAAGATAGATATACACACTCCAGCGCTAAGGAGAGTACCACATTCACAAAATATATTCAGAACACTGCATGCAAAAAACTTATCACCAGTGTGGATAATAGGTCAATCGGTAATACTTAACGTTAGGGAAGTAATCAGCACAAATGTAGAATGGTCTTAATCCGTAGATTTCCACAGTTTACCATTTAAAAAGAACAAAAAATATATAATAGTGCAGATTATTTAAAACAAAATTAAAATTTTATTACAGGAATCCACTAGAGATGAGCGGGTTCGGTTTCTCTGAATCCGAACCCGCCAGAACTTCATGTTTTTTTTCACGGGTCCGAGCGACTCGGATCTTCCCGCCTTGCTCGGTTAACCCGAGCGCGCCCGAACGTCATCATGACGCTGTCGGATTCTCGCGAGGCTCGGATTCTATCGCGAGACTCGGATTCTATATAAGGAGCCGCGCGTCGCCGCCATTTTTCACACGTGCATTGAGATTGATAGGGAGAGGACGTGGCTGGCGTCCTCTCCGTTTAGAATAGATTAGAGAGACACTTGATTTACTAATTTTGGGGAGCATTAGGAGTACTCAGTACAGTGCAGAGTTTTGCTGATAGTGACCACCAGTTTTATTTATAATCCGTTCTCTGCCTGAAAAAAGCGATACACAGCACACAGTGACTCAGTCACATACCATATCTGTGTGCACTGCTCAGGCTCAGGCCAGTGTGCTGCATCATCTATTATCTATATATAATATTATATATATCTGTCTGACTGCTCAGCTCACACAGCTTATAATTGTGGGGGAGACTGGGGAGCACTACTGCAGTGCCAGTTATAGGTTATAGCAGGAGCCAGGAGTACATAATATATTATATAGTGAGTGACCACCAGACACACAGTGCAGTTTATTTAATATATCCGTTCTCTGCCTGAAAAAAGCGATACACACAGTGACTCAGTCAGTCACATACCATATCTGTGTGCACTGCTCAGGCTCAGGCCAGTGTGCTGCATCATCTATATATATTATATATCTGTCTGACTGCTCAGCTCACACAGCTTATAATTGTGGGGGAGACTGGGGAGCACTACTGCAGTGCCAGTTATAGGTTACAGCAGGAGCCAGGAGTACATAATATTATATTAAAATTAAACAGTGCACACTTTTGCTGCAGGAGTGCCACTGCCAGTGTGACTAGTGACCAGTGACCTGACCACCAGTATATATAATATTAGTAGTATACTATCTCTTTATCAACCAGTCTATATTAGCAGCAGACACAGTACAGTACGGTAGTTCACGGCTGTGGCTACCTCTGTGTCGGCACTCGGCAGCCCGTCCATAATTGTATATACCACCTAACCGTGGTTTTTTTTTCTTTCTTTATACATACATACTAGTTACGAGTATACTATCTCTTTATCAACCAGTCTATATTAGCAGCAGACACAGTACAGTGCGGTAGTTCACGGCTGTGGCTACCTCTGTGTCGGCACTCGGCAGCCCGTCCATAATTGTATATACCACCTAACCGTGGTTTTTTTTTCTTTCTTTATACATACATACTAGTTACGAGTATACTATCTCTTTATCAACCAGTCTATATTAGCAGCAGACACAGTACAGTGCGGTAGTTCACGGCTGTGGCTACCTCTGTGTCGGCACTCGGCAGCCCGTCCATAATTGTATATACCACCTAACCGTGGTTTTTTTTTCTTTCTTTATACATACATACTAGTTACGAGTATACTATCTCTTTATCAACCAGTCTATATTAGCAGCAGACACAGTACAGTGCGGTAGTTCACGGCTGTGGCTACCTCTGTGTCGGCACTCGGCAGCCCGTCCATAATTGTATATACCACCTAACCGTGGTTTTTTTTTCTTTCTTTATACATACATACTAGTTACGAGTATACTATCTCTTTATCAACCAGTCTATATTAGCAGCAGACACAGTACAGTGCGGTAGTTCACGGCTGTGGCTACCTCTGTGTCGGCACTCGGCAGCCCGTCCATAATTGTATATACCACCTAACCGTGGTTTTTTTTTCTTTCTTTATACATACATACTAGTTACGAGTATACTATCTCTTTATCAACCAGTCTATATTAGCAGCAGACACAGTACAGTGCGGTAGTTCACGGCTGTGGCTACCTCTGTGTCGGCACTCGGCAGCCCGTCCATAATTGTATATACCACCTAACCGTGGTTTTTTTTTCTTTCTTTATACATACATACTAGTTACGAGTATACTATCTCTTTATCAACCAGTCTATATATTAGCAGCAGACACAGTACAGTGCGGTAGTTCACGGCTGTGGCTACCTCTGTGTCGGCACTCGGCAGCCCGTCCATAATTGTATATACCACCTAACCGTGGTTTTTTTTTCTTTCTTTATACATACATACTAGTTACGAGTATACTATCTCTTTATCAACCAGTCTATATTAGCAGCAGACACAGTACAGTGCGGTAGTTCACGGCTGTGGCTACCTCTGTGTCGGCACTCGGCAGCCCGTCCATAATTGTATATACCACCTAACCGTGGTTTTTTTTTTCTTTCTTTATACATACATACTAGTTACGAGTATACTATCTCTTTATCAACCAGTCTATATATTAGCAGCAGACACAGTACAGTGCGGTAGTTCACGGCTGTGGCTACCTCTGTGTCGGCACTCGGCAGCCCGTCCATAATTGTATATACCACCTAACCGTGGTTTTTTTTTCTTTCTTTATACATACATACTAGTTACGAGTATACTATCTCTTTATCAACCAGTCTATATTAGCAGCAGACACAGTACAGTGCGGTAGTTCACGGCTGTGGCTACCTCTGTGTCGGCACTCGGCAGCCCGTCCATAATTGTATATACCACCTAACCGTGGTTTTTTTTTCTTTCTTTATACATACATACTAGTTACGAGTATACTATCTCTTTATCAACCAGTCTATATTAGCAGCAGACACAGTACAGTGCGGTAGTTCACGGCTGTGGCTACCTCTGTGTCGGCACTCGGCAGCCCGTCCATAATTGTATATACCACCTAACCGTGGTTTTTTTTTCTTTCTTTATACATACATACTAGTTACGAGTATACTATCTCTTTATCAACCAGTCTATATTAGCAGCAGACACAGTACAGTGCGGTAGTTCACGGCTGTGGCTACCTCTGTGTCGGCACTCGGCAGCCCGTCCATAATTGTATATACCACCTAACCGTGGTTTTTTTTTCTTTCTTTATACATACATACTAGTTACGAGTATACTATCTCTTTATCAACCAGTCTATATATTAGCAGCAGACACAGTACAGTGCGGTAGTTCACGGCTGTGGCTACCTCTGTGTCGGCACTCGGCAGCCCGTCCATAATTGTATATACCACCTAACCGTGGTTTTTTTTTTTTTCTTTATACATACATACTAGTTACGAGTATACTATCTCTTTATCAACCAGTCTATATTAGCAGCAGACACAGTACAGTGCGGTAGTTCACGGCTGTGGCTATCTCTGTGTCGGCACTCGGCAGCCCGTCCATAATTGTATATACCACCTAACCGTGGTTTTTTTTTCTTTCTTTATACATACATACTAGTTACGAGTATACTATCTCTTTATCAACCAGTCTATATTAGCAGCAGACACAGTACAGTGCGGTAGTTCACGGCTGTGGCTACCTCTGTGTCGGCACTCGGCAGCCCGTCCATATTTGTATATACCACCTAACCGTGGTTTTTTTTTCTTTCTTTATACATACATACTAGTTACGAGTATACTATCTCTTTATCAACCAGTCTATATATTAGCAGCAGACACAGTACAGTGCGGTAGTTCACGGCTGTGGCTACCTCTGTGTCGGCACTGACAATGTTAAATTCCTTTGTCGTATAAACAACCCTTAATGAAGTCTAAGAACACTGTACGCTGTTTACTTAAGAAGTATCGTAAGGGTACACTAGTTGCGTAACGATCGCTTAGCCGTAGGCGAGACGCTCAAGCGTCACGTTCGCTCACGGCCCAGTGATCACAGGACAGCACGTTATTGGTGATGACTAGAGTAATGATTCGCTATGGCGTAGCGGACGCTCGAGACCACGAGGAGATCACCAGCGGCGCAGACGCTCACAACGCTATACCTTTATGTCTAAACCTATTATCAATGAAATACACAGAATACCTTAATGTGAATACAGGGTGTAAGTGCAACCTTGTGTAACCTGACTAACTACAAAGCTGCTTGAGCGTCACCGACGCTCAAGTGAACACTTAACACTATGAGAAAATACACAGATACTTGTTTAGGGTCCAAAGCCTATTATCTGTATTATGACTATTATACTTGCAAAAAGAATCACAGTACAAATGATACACTACAATATAACAGAGACTTCCTAACCAAATAACTATACAAGAAATACAATACAATACAATACTAATCAAGGGAAAATACGAGAGAAAAGAGAAGGGAGAGAGAGAGAGAGAGAGAGAGAGAGATATGAGAGAAATGGCTCACAGAAAGACAATGATTACGGAGAGAAACTTACGCACAAGGGTAACGATCGCAAGCGCTTCTGGACAGCCAGCTTCCCGATTATCAGCAATGAGAACCGTTTGATGAGAAGTGCCAGCTGGATGCCACAGGCCCGTCTTTTATGCTACTCACACAATGCAATCCAATGGTCCCTACAATCTCATTGTCCATTGGACGCAGGAATTCGGCTTCGCATTATAACAAAGGTCATAGGTTGATTCATACAGGTGGGCTGTGTTGTATCAGTGGCCTTGTTTATGCAACACAATGGGTGATGACCAACACATTCCTGTCTTCTGGAGAGCTATTGTTTGACGAATACAAAACAGAATCCTGTCTGGGTTTTGTTCTATATTCATGATGTCCACTTTCAGTTGAGACAATGACATCTCAGCCCTCATTCTCCTGGATACAAACCCTAATCCATTCGAAAACACAGGTGTTGGCCCTCCTCATTGAGTCTCAAAGCTCAGTGTAATTAAAGACTATTGTACTCCGTCTGCGGGAAAGATACTGATTTGGAGTACAATTGATCTTCAATTACTATTCCGGTGCTTACCTTATGCATGTAAAGTTATGAGGCCCTCCCAACATGCAAACTATTGTTTGGGGGATCTCTGAGGTCAAAGAGCCATTTGAGACCCACTGATACCTGTCTCCACTGTTCAGGTGCATGACTAAGTAAGAACAAATAATAATAAATGGACATAACTTCTTATGTCCATAACTATTCGCACGAGCGATTAATCCGCTCCAAACCAACACCGGAATATTGCTATTTAAATACTCTTCCGATGGGTACCAAACACCACTGTATGACTCCTGTTAGACCCTTCGTACAATACAAAGAGGGATCCCTCCGTTCAGGGACATTCTATATTAACCAAACTTTCAGAATCTATCAAAGGGACCATGATCTATAAAATACATTATTTATAAAAATGTGTAACGAATGAGTCGCACGCTACGACTACATACTCTTTACCGTAAATACGCATACCGAGTGCGAGCGAGTGCACACAGTAGCGGGTATGCGCCTTCACGGGAAAGCGCACGCATGCGCAGCGCGTACCAGGGTGAGGTGCAAATATGGCAATGTGTATAGAAACATTTTTCTGACTTTGACAGTCCACCCTTTGGCAGTCAATAATAACTGCCACCTTCTAAAACATTTCAAAAGGAGAAAAATGTAAGTCAGGGGTTAATTGATTTCCATGGTGGGGTAAGGAAGAAGAGTGGAGCAGGTGTGAAGAGGGTATGACCTAGTGAGAAAGCAGAAGCATGTGTGTATGAGTCCATGTTTGGAGGGTCATGTATCATCGTGCCGTACGTGTGGTAAATCAAGCTTCGAGGTATTGCGAAGTATACATTTGAATTCCTTCTTATCCCGTGGTACAGGTCTGTGGATGGGCTGTCAAACTTTACCGAGCTCATTTCGGCTTTCAGTTGTAACAAAATGGGGATGCACATTTTAGTTGATGATACATGAATGGGGGAAGTATGTGGTTGCTGATATCTGTGCCTGTATTCCCTATCGACTATGTGTGTCATTACCTGAGGGTTGTAGAAATGAAGAAAAGACATAATTACGGTAAATGCGGTGGTATTCTATGTCAGGGAAATGTACATCTGTTGTTGAAGTTTTGTTCGGTATCTGTTGAGAGTCGTCTTCTTTGCGCTGTATTGCTCCTTGGGCATGAGCAAATAGCTTTGTCAGTGCCATCAGATTTACAAAAATGTTGGGCTAGCGTGAGTTTAAAAATACTAGGGAAACTGGGGATCCATGGCAAAGTTCATCAAGTGTCCATATCATAGGTTGTCAAAACTTCATCTTTGGTGCTTGTCTGTTGTCTGTATAGCGTCTCGTCAACTTCCTCGTCCAAGGGGGTCTTTGTACCTTGGTGAAAAGCAGAAAAACAGGTGAAAGAAACGGACCGTATAATCGCATTTTTCATCACATCCTGGTTTCTATCATTGGGTCATAAATCAAATCCAGGTTAATTACAGTTTCCTCACTCCTCAAGCTCATCACTCTTGTACTTTGTTTGCACCTCATTAAAGCCTGCCCGCATCTAAATATCAATCCAATAAATATAACAACACCTAAGATACATAGGAGAAACTTTCCAACATCCATTATGACTCCTTGAGCCCAGTCTCCTAAACCGGAGAACCAATTTCGCGGGTTCAACCATGACACCCAACCAGTCAGCTCATTACCTACAGCAGCAAGGGTGAGATTGTGTTTTCGACGAAATTCCCACTTCAATTGGAGAATATCGTCCATCTTTTGGTCTATGACCTCTACCGGATCCTCGGTGCTATTTGTGATATACGTGCAACACTTTATGCCGTACTGTGTTGCCAATGTAACACAATATCCGCCTGTTACTGCTGTAAGATAATTAAGAACCATCCTATGCTGAACTAGTTCTGTTTTATAAGCTTGAAGTTCTCTTCCAGTGTATCTGAACGTGTCATCATACATTTCAGTGATATTATCTAACAAATTGGCGAGTGCGGAAATGTATCTATAATTCATCACTCCTCGAGCGGTGCGAGTGAAATCTAACGCTACCAGAACCTGAATCCCGGTGGATTCATGGATAAGATCAGAGGCCGGATGCTCTAACCTTTCTGACAGTTGTCTTTTAACTCGGTGCTCGTAATGAGTGTGAGTATAAGGAGCTTGGGCACCACGGTGTATGTCCTTCATTTTGTCATGTGTAACAGTCATCACTTCAGGCAATACTTTTCCAATATAACACAATCCTTCAGAGTTTGGGGCAAGCCACTTGTACGCCTTTCTCCCGCATATGAAATATGCATCATCGGGGAGAACATATGGGACAGAGAAGGACATTACCATATTACACGCCTTCCAGGTGAATTCTCCTGACCCTAATTCTTCCATCTGCTTAATGCACGTATCAGACTGTACGATATGTGCACAGTATCCTGGTGATACTTCTCCAACTCTAGTAATTCTATTTCCTAGGGTGTATCTATACCGGAAAGATTTTCCTCTACTGGCTATGTGGCGTACAAGCTCTGTATCTGTAGGCATTCTATCTGCTCTGTGTGAAAAGGTCATGGTAAGGTTGCTCCATGACACTTCCCAATTTCCCGGCTTACGGGGATTGGAGATATTAAAACATAAGAGGGACCTATCCACATGGTATTGGTGGAGCTTCAAACTAGGAGGGCTGGAGATGTTAAACCTCCGGTCCACCGGTCTCCCACCACTTAGCTCAAGTACCTCCCCTAACGTTAAAGGAAATGGTACTAGCCCTGATTTGCTATGACCCTGAGGTACTTGAGAGCATACCCAACAATCTGTTTGGTTTAATACGTTACCCACTAAGGAGTGATAGTCACTCAATGGATGCCGGTCCATATGGATATTAAAACTGGATTGGCATTATAGTTACAGAGCCTACAGATACAGTTTTCTTTTTAACTAACAATCCTTCAAAGAAAATGTTTACAGATAACATGGTTGTTAGATCGTGCCCGGTACTCGCCTTTGCTTGGTGATTGGGTTGCTATTGGAAATTTACACCTCCGTCTCAGTCATCAGGACCTTTCTGGATCCTTTCTCGACCTCACTGGTACTCTCACCGAAACAGACTGCTCTGGTCAACATCATGGTTAACGGGAAAATCCATATCACAGTCTCTTGGGGCAAGTCCATCTTACAGGAGGAGAAAAGGAGAAATTTGTAAAGGGGGTATAAGAAAACAGTTTGAGGGGGAGAGAACTTGTTACGATAATAAGTTCTCTCGTCTTGTTGTTCTTCTTGTTCTGCTGTCCTCTCAAAGGTGCTGTCTCTCAGTCTTCCAAACGAACATTCTGGTGATGCAATATTCCCTTCCTAACCGACGATCTTTCTGTAAGGAGCAAAAATCTGGCATTACCATTGGTCCAACTGAGGGGTGACATAGCATCTTTAAACCATGGAAACATGAGTGAGAAGAGAGAGAAAACACAAAAAAAACAAAAGAGATAGAGAACAATTCATGTGCATATATACATTACATAACTCGACAATAACCATCAATAAGAAAAGAGAAACAAAACATTTTTTTTTTAACATTGTCAACATTAAGAAAACATTGTTAGCATTAGAAAAACATTGTCAGACTTATTAGGCTGTCATATCTATGTGTCTAATGGTCTCCTTGAGCAGTCCCTCCCCACCAGCACCTGCATTACTCCACTGTCTGTATCTGGCCAGAAATACATTGTGGCGGAGGTCATGCTGGGGTTTGGTAGACTTCTGCAAGGACCAAGTGGATATGCAATGTGTGAATTCTTACCACTACTCGTCAGAGATGGGGATAGAGAGAGAGAGAAAAAAAAAAACATTTTTCACAAATACATTTACAACTTTTCACCTGGTCATTCCTGTGTCTTCAGTGAATGACCTCCCACTTTGTTAACCGTTACCTCAGGCTTACCATCCGTCGTATGCTCATCTTTCTTGACTACCTATCATGGGTGTGGCTCAAAATTCCTCCTATCTGATCTCTGATTATAATGGTGTGTGTTGTAATTTTGCTCATTTCTTGGTCTAGGGGGTCTAACTTTATGTGGGTTATTACAGTTGTTGGCATAATGCCCTTCTCTTCTACAATGGTAACAGATCCTTGGCTTTCTCCAAGTGTCAGTGAACTGGGGTCTTGGCTGATTTGATGCCTCCTCAAACGCTTGGATGCTCATCACCATCAACCGCTTTCCCTGTACCTACCTGATTCCTTGGATACCATGATTATGTCGTTGTCTAGGGAGTTGATATACCTTCTGTGAATCTTTGATCATACAGTTAGATCTTTCCTAGGATCTGGGTAATCAGATATGATTGATCTCAATTCTGTCCGGGACCAGGGATGGCGCATTGCACTGTCCTTGACGGGAATGGTTCCCTGATCGCCAGTCTTCCCATTGGGGACTGCAATCACCCTGACCGGATCGAACTCAGCTACATCACCTTGTTTTGGTCTTACAATATGGGGTACATTTGTTTGTGCGTGATATAAAACATTGTACGTACCTGTGAACACGACCTCACCTGACCCTCCGTTAGGGGGTTTGATTATTGCCTTTACCGATTTGATCGTGTCCACCTGGATGTCTTGTAGGATGGCTTCTGGAAGAGGTGCCGACATTGTTCTGGGCTCACTTTCTTGTTTGTATTCCTGGGGAAAGTTTGACATGGGGTGCAACTTGCATAGGTTAATAGTTGTACATTCAACAACATTACAATAATCATTGTTACATTTATTACACTTATTCTTATGATCTATACTACAGTTGCTAAGAGCGTTTTTATTGTTCAACCTTGTGCTTTTCTCCGCAACCACAATCCTCCCTGATGCCATGTCTCTCTTCTCAAGATAAGAGTCAGAAAAGTCAATTGACTCTCTTTGTAATTCACCTTCCTGTTGCCATAACTGCAAATAATCATAATGTTTACTTCGTCTCTTTGTTGGTTCAATGAGACATATCCTCCTCCTTAAATTTTGTAACACTTTTGGGCTAAAGCTGTCTATATTTGGGAACTTCTCCCCATCATGTACAGTCATTCTTTCCCATTCATCACATAAAACTTCTGTGTGACTTCCATGTTTCTCACACATTATGTACCTGGCCGCTCCTACTGGACGGTCTTCTGAATCAACCCGAACCGAGGTTGATCGCCCCCTACCTGAACAACTGGCCCCCATAATCTGCAGGTGTTGCTTACTACTCCTTTGATCTTTATATCACGGTCTTCAGCGAACCCTTACAGCAAACCAAATTATTCAAAATAGGCCGGCGGTGGCGGTTTACCGAGTACCCCACTCACTCGCCCACCTCGACCAATACGACCTGATCACACCGATATGGTGCTGGCGTACTCGATACAGGGCCCTACCAGAAACCTTCTGTTTACTGGAACATATGAGGGTTACCCGCAGGACACTTACTCTTTCCAGTAAAGGTGGGGTTGTTAGATAGTTCCTGAGTGACCAGCGAACTTCCCTTTAAAAATAAAAAATTACACAAATCACGTCAGAATGTACAAATAGCGTTTGTGACCACTTTACTCTAATGGTATTAGGTCAGATTACTAACTACTGCACACAATTACGTGCGGTACAATCGTTCAGTACATAAGCACTACCTGTTATGTACTGAGAGATCAGTGGAATCGAAAATTGCGGCTGCGAATTCCTTCAGCCAGAGCTTCCAATGGCCTATATGGGTTTTAGCACCAACCCCCGGGGTTGTGCTTCTTGTACCTTTATAGCGGACCTTCTTTGTCTCTTAAGACCTCCTGGTCTTGTTCTGTACGACCTCCTGGTCTGACCTCCTGGTCTTGTATACTGGTCCGCTATACTCTAATGCTCATATTTTATTTAACCAAGGATGCCTCCTTAGCCACCGTATATGTCACTTACACGTATGTCCTACCCGATTTCTTTTTGGTTCAACCTCTAAGTTATATAAACTTATGTAATAAAAACACACTCACTCAACACATGTACACTTTCGTTTCTATATCTATTTCTGCGCAGAAATTTTCTTTAGCCCAGCTGTGTTACCAATTAGGAGCAGGATCTGTTAAACTAAATTTCAGATTTCCAAAAATAGACTTGCGTTATTTACCGCGTCGCGTTATCTACCGCTTTGCGCTAATTATCGCTTATCGTGACTTGAGCTACGTGGGCGTAACCGGACGCTACGTTGCGTAATGAACGCTGCGTGCGTCGGCCTTTGGATTGCGTACGCTAGTCTTTGTTAGAGACACGTGTACGCAAAACAAAGATCCACCGTAACACAATATACTTTTATCAATGTAAACGATCCCTGATCATCTACCGCGTACCCCACTGGCTTTGCCTTATCTCCCAGGCAAACCTGTGTGTTTGTCTTACACTTTTAACTATTACCTCTATTCTTAAACTATGAAATAACAGCAAGTCTCTTTTAGCACTTTTCTTTCAACTATAAAACTGGCAAACAGGATAGTGATATACGAAAAATGAAATACACAGATGGAAAAGAAATGCAGATATATATATGTATGCGTGCGTATATACGCAAGACAGAAGAAAAATAAACAGTTTTAAAAAAAACACAAGCGTTTTGTTCTTACTTCCGGTTCCCGGATTCCTTCAGCACTCTTTATCTAAGTGAAGCAGACGCTTATCCCGTCAGCACTGCGAGACAACCTCCCACCCTTTGCTGGGGGATAATGTCTGCTGATCTACCTAGTGCAGATATGAGAAGGACAGGACGAGTCCCCCAATTGACAATGTTAAATTCCTTTGTCGTATAAACAACCCTTAATGAAGTCTAAGAACACTGTACGCTGTTTACTTAAGAAGTACCGTAAGGGTACACTAGTTGCGTAACGATCGCTTAGCCGTAGGCGAGACGCTCAAGCGTCACGTTCGCTCACGGCCCAGTGATCACAGGACAGCACGTTATTGGTGATGACTAGAGTAATGATTCGCTATGGCGTAGCGGACGCTCGAGACCACGAGGAGATCACCAGCGGCGCAGACGCTCACAACGCTATACCTTTATGTCTAAACCTATTATCAATGAAATACACAGAATACCTTAATGTGAATACAGGGTGTAAGTGCAACCTTGTGTAACCTGACTAACTACAAAGCTGCTTGAGCGTCACCGACGCTCAAGTGAACACTTAACACTATGAGAAAATACACAGATACTTGTTTAGGGTCCAAAGCCTATTATCTGTATTATGACTATTATACTTGCAAAAAGAATCACAGTACAAATGATACACTACAATATAACAGAGACTTCCTAACCAAATAACTATACAAGAAATACAATACAATACAATACTAATCAAGGGAAAATACGAGAGAAAAGAGAAGGGAGAGAGAGAGAGAGAGAGAGAGAGAGAGAGAGAGAGAGATATGAGAGAAATGGCTCACAGAAAGACAATGATTACGGAGAGAAACTTACGCACAAGGGTAACGATCGCAAGCGCTTCTGGACAGCCAGCTTCCCGATTATCAGCAATGAGAACCGTTTGATGAGAAGTGCCAGCTGGATGCCACAGGCCCGTCTTTTATGCTACTCACACAATGCAATCCAATGGTCCCTACAATCTCATTGTCCATTGGACGCAGGAATTCGGCTTCGCATTATAACAAAGGTCATAGGTTGATTCATACAGGTGGGCTGTGTTGTATCAGTGGCCTTGTTTATGCAACACAATGGGTGATGACCAACACATTCCTGTCTTCTGGAGAGCTATTGTTTGACGAATACAAAACAGAATCCTGTCTGGGTTTTGTTCTATATTCATGATGTCCACTTTCAGTTGAGACAATGACATCTCAGCCCTCATTCTCCTGGATACAAACCCTAATCCATTCGAAAACACAGGTGTTGGCCCTCCTCATTGAGTCTCAAAGCTCAGTGTAATTAAAGACTATTGTACTCCGTCTGCGGGAAAGATACTGATTTGGAGTACAATTGATCTTCAATTACTATTCCGGTGCTTACCTTATGCATGTAAAGTTATGAGGCCCTCCCAACATGCAAACTATTGTTTGGGGGATCTCTGAGGTCAAAGAGCCATTTGAGACCCACTGATACCTGTCTCCACTGTTCAGGTGCATGACTAAGTAAGAACAAATAATAATAAATGGACATAACTTCTTATGTCCATAACTATTCGCACGAGCGATTAATCCGCTCCAAACCAACACCGGAATATTGCTATTTAAATACTCTTCCGATGGGTACCAAACACCACTGTATGACTCCTGTTAGACCCTTTGCACAATACAAAGAGGGATCCCTCCGTTCAGGGACATTCTATATTAACCAAACTTTCAGAATCTATCAAAGGGACCATGATCTATAAAATAAGAATTTACTTACCGATAATTCTATTTCTCGGAGTCCGTAGTGGATGCTGGGGTTCCTGAAAGGACCATGGGGAATAGCGGCTCCGCAGGAGACAGGGCACAAAAAAGTAAAGCTTTTACCAGATCAGGTGGTGTGCACTGGCTCCTCCCCCTATGACCCTCCTCCAGACTCCAGTTAGGTACTGTGCCCGGACGAGCGTACACAATAAGGGAGGCAATTTGAATCCCGGGTAAGACTCATACCAGCCACACCAATCACACCGTACAACTTGTGATCTAAACCCAGTTAACAGTATGATAACAGAAAGAGCCTCTTAAAGATGGCTCCTTAACAATATAACCCGAATTTGTTAACAATAACTATGTACAGTATTGCAGATAATCCGCACTTGGGATGGGCGCCCAGCATCCACTACGGACTCCGAGAAATAGAATTATCGGTAAGTAAATTCTTATTTTCTCTATCGTCCTAAGTGGATGCTGGGGTTCCTGAAAGGACCATGGGGATTATACCAAAGCTCCCAAACGGGCGGGAGAGTGCGGATGACTCTGCAGCACCGAATGAGAGAATTCCAAGTCCTCTTTTGCCAGGGTATCAAATTTGTAGAATTTTACAAACGTGTTTTCCCCCGACCACGTAGCTGCTCGGCAGAATTGTAATGCCGAGACCCCTCGGGCAGCCGCCCAAGATGAGCCCACCTTCCTTGTGGAATGGGCCTTAACAGATTTAGGCTGTGGCAGGCCTGCCACAGAATGAGCAAGTTGAATTGTGTTACAAATCCAACGAGCAATCGTCTGCTTAGAAGCAGGGGCACCCAACTTGTTGGGTGCATATAGTATCAACAGCGAGTCAGATTTTCTGACTTCAGCCGTCCTTGAAATGTATATTTTTAAGGCTCTGACAACGTCCAACAACTTGGAGTCCTCCAAGTCGCCAGTGGCCGCAGGCACCACAATAGGTTGGTTCAGGTGAAACGCTGATACCACCTTAGGGAGAAAATGCGGACGAGTCCTCAGTTCTGCCCTATCCGAATGGAAGATTAGATAAGGGCTTTTATAAGATAAAGCCGCCAATTCAGATACTCTCCTGGCGGAAGCCAGGGCCAGTAACATAGTCACTTTCCATGTGAGATATTTAAAATCCACCTTTTTCAATGGTTCAAACCAATGGGATTTGAGGAAATCTAAAACTACATTTAGATCCCACGGTGCCACCGGAGGCACCACAGGAGGCTGTATATGCAGTACTCCTTTAACAAAAGTCTGTACCTCAGGAACTGAGGCCAATTCTTTTTGGAAGAATATTGACAGGGCCGAAATTTGAACCTTAATAGATCTCAATTTGAGACCCATAGACAATCCTGATTGTAGGAAATGTAGGAAACGACCCAGTTGAAATTCCTCCGTCGGAACACTCCGATCCTCGCACCACGCGACATATTTTCGCCAAATGCGGTGATAATGTTTCGCGGTGACTTCCTTCCTTGCCTTAATCAAGGTAGGAATGACTTCTTCTGGAATGCCTTTCCCTTTTAGGATCTGGCGTTCAACCGCCATGCCGTCAAACGCAGCCGCGGTAAGTCTTGAAAGAGACAGGGACCCTGTTGTAGCAGGTCCCTTCTCAGAAGTAGAGGGCACGGGTCGTCCGTGACCAACTCTTGAAGTTCCGGGTACCAAGTCCTTCTTGGCCAATCCGGAGCCACTAGTATTGTTCTTACTCCTCCTCACCGTATAATCTTCAATACCTTTGGTATGAGAGGCAGAGGAGGAAACACATATACTGATTTGTACACCCAAGGTGTTACCAGTGCGTCCACAGCTATTGCCTGTGGATCTCTTGACCTGGCGCAATACTTGTCCAGTTTCTTGTTGAGGCGAGACGCCATCATGTCTACCATTGGTCTTTCCCAACAGTTTATTAGCATGTGGAAGACTTCTGGATGAAGACCCCCCTCTCCCGGGTGAATATCGTGTCTGCTGAGGAAGTCTGCTTCCCAGTTGTCCACGCCCGGGAAGAACACTGCTGACAGTGCTATTACGTGATTCTCCGCCCAGCGAAGAATCTTGGCAGCTTCTGCCATTGCACTCCTGCTTCTTGTGCCGCCCTGTCTGTTTACATGGGCGACCGCCGTGATGTTGTCCGACTGAATCAACACCGGTTTTCCTTGCAGGAGTGGTTCCGCCTGGCTTAGAGCATTTTAGATTGCTCTTAGTACCAGAATGTTTATGTGAAGAGACTTTTCCAGGTTCGTCCATACCCCCTGGAAGTTTCTTCCTTGTGTGACTGCTCCCCAACCTCTCAGGCTGGCGTCCGTGGTCACCAGGATCAAATCCTGTATGCCGAATCTGCGGCCCTCCAATAGATGAGCCTTTTGCAACCACCACAGAAGATATACCCTTGTCCTTGGCGACAGGGTTATTCGCAGGTGCATCTGAGGATGCGACCCTGACCATTTGTCCAACAGATCCCTTTGGAAAATTCTTGCATGGAATCTGCCGAATGGAATTGCTTCGTAAAAAGCCACCATTTTTCCCAGGACTCTTGTGCATTGATGTACAGACACCTTTCCTGGTTTTAGGAGGTTCCTGACAGGTCGGATAACTCCTTGGCTTTTTCCTCGGGAAGAAAAACCTTTTTCTGAACCGTGTCCAGAATCATCCCTAGGAACAGCAGACGTATCGTCGGAAAAACAGCTGCGATTCTTGGAATATTTAGAATCCAGTCGTGCCGTCGAAGAACTACTTTAGATAGTGCTCTTCCGACCTCCAACTGTTCTCTGGAACTTGCCCTTTTTAGGTCGTGCAAGTAAGGGATAATTTAGATGCCTTTTTTCTTTGAAGAAACATCTTTTCGGCCATTACCTTGGTAAAAAGGCCCGGGGTGCCGTGGATAATTCAAACGGCATCGTCTGAAACTGATATTGACAGTTCTGTACCACGAACCAGAGGTACCCTTGATGAGAAGGACCAAATTTGGACATGGAGGTAATCCTTGATGTCCAGGGACACCATATAGTCCCCTTTTTTCCGGTTCGCTATCACTGCTCTGAGTGACTTTATCTCGATTTGAACCTTTTATGTAAGTGTTCAAAACATTTTAGATTTAGACTATGTGTCACCAAGCCGTCTGGCTTCAGTACCACAATATAGTGTGGAAAAATAATACCCTTTTCCTTGTCGTAGGAGGGGTACTTTGATTATCACCTGCTGGATATACAGCTTGTGAATTGTTTCCAATGCTGCCTCCCTGTCGGAGGGAGCCGTTGGTAAAGCAGACTTCAGGAACCTGCGAGGAGAAGATGTCTCGACTCTCCAATCTTTACCCCTGGGATAATACTCGTACGATCTAGGGGTCAACTTGCGAGTGATCCCACTGCGCCCTGAGACTCTTGAGACTACCCCCCCACCTTGAGTCCGCTTGCACGGCCCCAGCGTCATGCTGAGGACTTGGCAGACGCGGTGGAGGGCTTCTTTTCCTGGGAAAGGGCTGCCTGCTGCAGTCTACTTCCCTTACCTCTATGTCTGGGCAGATATGACTGGCCTTTTGCCTGCATGCCCTCATGGGAAAGGAAAGATTGAGGCTGAAAAGACGGTGTCTTTTTTAGCTGAGATGTAACTTGGGGTAAAAAAGGTTGGATTTCCCAGCTGTTGCTGTGGTCCCCAGGTCCGATGGACCGACCCCCAAATAACTCCTTCCCTTTATACAGCAATACTTCCATCTGCCGTATGGGATCTGTATCACCTGACCACTGTCGTGTCCCTGACATCTTCTGGGAGATATGGACAACGCACTTATCTTGATGCCAGAGAGCAAATATCCCTCTGTGCATCTCACATACATATATATAGAATGCATCCTATTTTCAGTCAGGGAATCCGACCAAGCCAACCCAGCACTGCATCTCCAGGCTGATGGCGATCGCTGGTCGCAGTATAACCACCGTATGTGTGTATATACTTTTTAGGATATTTTTCCAGCTTCCTATCAGCTGGCTCCTTGAGGGCGGCCGTATCTGGAGACGGTAACGCCACTTGATAAGCGTGTGAGCGCCTTATCACCCTAAGGGGTGTTTCCCAACGTACCCTAATTTCTGGCGGGAAAGGGTATAACGCCAATATTTGCTATCGGGGTAACCCTACGCATCATCACACACTTCATTTTATTTTATCTGATTCAGGAAAAACTACAGGTAGTTTTTTCACTCCCACATAATACCCTTTCTTGTGGTACTTGTAGTATCAGAAACACGTAACACCTCCTTCATTGCCCTTAACGTGTGGCCCTAATGAGAAATACGTTTGTTTATTCACCGTCGACACTGTATTCAGTGTCCGTGTCTGTGTCTGTGTCGACCGACTGAGGTAAATGGGCGTTTTTAAAAACCCCTGACGGTGTTTCTGAGACGCCTGGACCGGTCCTAATAGATTGTCGGCCGTCTCATGTCGTCAACCGACCTTGCAGCGTGTTGACATTCTCACGTAATTCTCTAAATAAGCCATCCATTCCGGTGTCGACTCCCTAGAGAGTGACATCACCATTACAGGCAATTTCTCCGCCTCCTCACCAACATCGTCCTCATACATGTCGACACACACGTACCGACACACAGCACACACACCGGGAATGCTCTGACAGAGGACAGGACCCACTAGCCCTTTGGGGAGACAGAGGGAGAGTCTGCCAGCACACACCAAAAAACGCTATAATTATATAGGGACAACCTTATATAAGTGTTTCTCCCTTATAGCATCTTTTATATATATACAATATCGCCAAAATCAGTGCCCCCCCTCTCTGTTTTAACCCTGTTTCTGTAGTGCAGTGCAGGGGAGAGCCTGGGAGCCTTCTCTCCAGCTTTTCTGTGAGAGAAAATGGCGCTGTGTGCTGAGGAGATAGGCCCCGCCCCTTTTTCGGCGGGCTCGTCTCCCGCTATTTTTGAAGTTAGGCAGGGGTTAAATATCTCCATATAGCCTCTGTGGGCTATATGTGAGGTATTTTTTGCCTCTAATAAGGTTTTTATTTGCCTCTCAGAGCGCCCCCCCCAGCGCTCTGCACCCTCAGTGACTGTTGTGTGAAGTGTGCTGAGAGGAAAATGGCGCACAGCTGCAGTGCTGTGCGCTACCTTTATGAAGACTCAGGAGTCTTCAGCCGCCGATTTTGGACCTCTTCTCTCTTCAGCGTCTGCAAGGGGGCCGGCGGCGCGGCTCCGGTGACCATCCAGGCTGTACCTGTGATCGTCCCTCTGGAGCTAGTGTCCAGTAGCCAAGCAGCAAATCCACTCTGCACGCAGGTGAGTTCACTACTTCTCCCCTAAGTCCCTCGTTGCAGTGATCCTGTTGCCAGCAGGACTCACTGTAAAGTAAAAAACCTAAGCTAAACTTTCTCTAAGCAGCTCTTTAGGAGAGCCACCTAGATTGCACCCTTCTCGTTCGGGCACAAAATCTAACTGGAGTCTGGAGGAGGGTCATAGGGGGAGGAGCCAGTGCACACCACCTGATCTGGTAAAAGCTTTACTTTTTTGTGCCCTGTCTCCTGCGGAGCCGCTATTCCCCATGGTCCTTTCAGGAACCCCAGCATCCACTTAGGACGATAGAGAAAATACATTATTTATAAAAATGTGTAACGAATGAGTCGCACGCTACGACTACATACTCTTTACCGTAAATACGCATACCGAGTGCGAGCGAGTGCACACAGTAGCGGGTATGCGCCTTCACGGGAAAGCGCACGCATGCGCAGCGCGTACCAGGGTGAGGTGCAAATATGGCAATGTGTATAGAAACATTTTTCTGACTTTGACAGCACTCGGCAGCCCGTCCATAATTGTATATACCACCTAACCGTGGTTTTTTTTTCTTTCTTTATACATACATACTAGTTACGAGTATACTATCTCTTTATCAACCAGTCTATATATTAGCAGCAGACACAGTACAGTGCGGTAGTTCACGGCTGTGGCTACCTCTGTGTCGGCACTCGGCAGCCCGTCCATAATTGTATATACCACCTAACCGTGGTTTTTTTTTCTTTCTTTATACATACATACTAGTTACGAGTATACTATCTCTTTATCAACCAGTCTATATTAGCAGCAGACACAGTACAGTGCGGTAGTTCACGGCTGTGGCTACCTCTGTGTCGGCACTCGGCAGCCCGTCCATAATTGTATATACCACCTAACCGTGGTTTTTTTTTCTTTCTTTATACATACATACTAGTTACGAGTATACTATCTCTTTATCAACCAGTCTATATATTAGCAGCAGACACAGTACAGTGCGGTAGTTCACGGCTGTGGCTACCTCTGTGTCGGCACTCGGCAGCCCGTCCATAATTGTATATACCACCTAACCGTGGTTTTTTTTTCTTTCTTTATACATACATACTAGTTACGAGTATACTATCTCTTTATCAACCAGTCTATATATTAGCAGCAGACACAGTACAGTGCGGTAGTTCACGGCTGTGGCTACCTCTGTGTCAGCACTCGGCAGCCCGTCCATAATTGTATATACCACCTAACCGTGGTTTTTTTTTCTTTCTTTATACATACATACTAGTTACGAGTATACTATCTCTTTATCAACCAGTCTATATTAGCAGCAGACACAGTACAGTGCGGTAGTTCACGGCTGTGGCTACCTCTGTGTCGGCACTCGGCAGCCCGTCCATAATTGTATATACCACCTAACCGTGGTTTTTTTTTCTTTCTTTATACATACATACTAGTTACGAGTATACTATCTCTTTATCAACCAGTCTATATATTAGCAGCAGACACAGTACAGTGCGGTAGTTCACGGCTGTGGCTACCTCTGTGTCGGCACTCGGCAGCCCGTCCATAATTGTATATACCACCTAACCGTGGTTTTTTTTTCTTTCTTTCTTTATACATACATACTAGTTACGAGTATACTATCTCTTTATCAACCAGTCTATATTAGCAGCAGACACAGTACAGTGCGGTAGTTCACGGCTGTGGCTACCTCTGTGTCGGCACTCGGCAGCCCGTCCATAATTGTATATACCACCTAACCGTGGTTTTTTTTTCTTTCTTTATACATACATACTAGTTACGAGTATACTATCTCTTTATCAACCAGTCTATATTAGCAGCAGACACAGTACAGTGCGGTAGTTCACGGCTGTGGCTACCTCTGTGTCGGCACTCGGCAGCCCGTCCATAATTGTATATACCACCTAACCGTGGTTTTTTTTTTTTCTTTATACATACATACTAGTTACGAGTATACTATCTCTTTATCAACCAGTCTATATATTAGCAGCAGACACAGTACAGTGCGGTAGTTCACGGCTGTGGCTACCTCTGTGTCGGCACTCGGCAGCCCGTCCATAATTGTATATACCACCTAACCGTGGTTTTTTTTTTCTTTCTTTATACATACATACTAGTTACGAGTATACTATCTCTTTATCAACCAGTCTATATTAGCAGCAGACACAGTACAGTGCGGTAGTTCACGGCTGTGGCTACCTCTGTGTCGGCACTCGGCAGCCCGTCCATAATTGTATACTAGTATCCAATCCATCCATCTCCATTGTTTACCTGAGGTGCCTTTTAGTTGTGCTTATTAAAATATGGAGAACAAAAATGTTGAGGTTCCAAAATTAGGGAAAGATCAAGATCCACTTCCACCTCGTGCTGAAGCTGCTGCCACTAGTCATGGCCGAGACGATGAAATGCCAGCAACGTCGTCTGCCAAGGCCGATGCCCAATGGCATAGTACAGAGCATGTCAAAACCAAAACACCAAATATCAGTAAAAAAAGGACTCCAAAACCTAAAATAAAATTGTCGGAGGAGAAGCGTAAACTTGCCAATATGCCATTTACCACACGGAATGGCAAGGAACGGCTGAGGCCCTGGCCTATGTTCATGGCTAGTGGTTCAGCTTCACATGAGGATGGAAGCACTCAGCCTCTCGCTAGAAAAATGAAAAGACTCAAGCTGGCAAAAGCAGCACAGCAAAGAACTGTGCATTCTTCGAAATCCCAAATCCACAAGGAGAGTCCAATTGTGTCGGTTGCGATGCCTGACCTTCCCAACACTGGACGTGAAGAGCATGCGCCTTCCACCATTTGCACGCCCCCTGCAAGTGCTGGAAGGAGCACCCGCAGTCCAGTTCCTGATAGTCAGATTGAAGATGTCAGTGTTGAAGTACACCAGGATGAGGAGGATATGGGTGTTGCTGGCGCTGGGGAGGAAATTGACCAGGAGGATTCTGATGGTGAGGTGGTTTGTTTAAGTCAGGCACCCGGGGAGACACCTGTTGTCCGTGGGAGGAATATGGCCGTTGACATGCCAGGTGAAAATACCAAAAAAATCAGCTCTTCGGTGTGGAGGTATTTCACCAGAAATGCGGACAACAGGTGTCAAGCCGTGTGTTCCCTTTGTCAAGCTGTAATAAGTAGGGGTAAGGACGTTAACCACCTCGGAACATCCTCCCTTATACGTCACCTGCAGCGCATTCATAATAAGTCAGTGACAAGTTCAAAAACTTTGGGTGACAGCGGAAGCAGTCCACTGACCAGTAAATCCCTTCCTCTTGTAACCAAGCTCACGCAAACCACCCCACCAACTCCCTCAGTGTCAATTTCCTCCTTCCCCAGGAATGCCAATAGTCCTGCAGGCCATGTCACTGGCAATTCTGACGAGTCCTCTACTGCCTGGGATTCCTCCGATGCATCCTTGCGTGTAACGCCTACTGCTGCTGGCGCTGCTGTTGTTGCCGCTGGGAGTCGATGGTCATCCCAGAGGGGAAGTCGTAAGCCCACTTGTACTACTTCCAGTAAGCAATTGACTGTTCAACAGTCCTTTGCGAGGAAGATGAAATATCACAGCAGTCATCCTACTGCAAAGCGGATAACTGAGTCCTTGACAACTATGTTGGTGTTAGACGTGCGTCCGGTATCCGCCGTTAGTTCACAGGGAACTAGACAATTTATTGAGGCAGTGTGCCCCCGTTACCAAATACCATCTAGGTTCCACTTCTCTAGGCAGGCGATACCGAGAATGTACACGGACGTCAGAAGAAGACTCACCAGTGTCCTAAAAAATGCAGTTGTACCCAATGTCCACTTAACCACGGACATGTGGACAAGTGGAGCAGGGCAGGGTCAGGACTATATGACTGTGACAGCCCACTGGGTAGATGTATGGACTCCCGCCGCAAGAACAGCAGCGGCGGCACCAGTAGCAGCATCTCGCAAACGCCAACTCTTTCCTAGGCAGGCTACGCTTTGTATCACCGCTTTCCAGAATACGCACACAGCTGAAAACCTCTTACGGCAACTGAGGAAGATCATCGCGGAATGGCTTACCCCAATTGGACTCTCCTGTGGATTTGTGGCATCGGACAACGCCAGCAATATTGTGTGTGCATTAAATATGGGCAAATTCCAGCACGTCCCATGTTTTGCACATACCTTGAATTTGGTGGTGCAGAATTTTTTAAAAAACGACAGGGGCGTGCAAGAGATGCTGTCGGTGGCCAGAAAAATTGCGGGACTCTTTCGGCGTACAGGCACCACGTACAGAAGACTGGAGCACCACCAAAAACTACTGAACCTGCCCTGCCATCATCTGAAGCAAGAAGTGGTAACGAGGTGGAATTCAACCCTCTATATGCTTCAGAGGTTGGAGGAGCAGCAAAAGGCCATTCAAGCCTATACAATTGAGCACGATATAGTAGGTGGAATGCACCTGTCTCAAGTGCAGTGGAGAATGATTTCAACGTTGTGCAAGGTTCTGATGCCCTTTGAACTTGCCACACGTGAAGTCAGTTCAGACACTGCCAGCCTGAGTCAGGTCATTCCCCTCATCAGGCTTTTGCAGAAGAAGCTGGAGGCATTGAAGAAGGAGCTAAAAGGGAGCGATTCCGCTAGGCATGTGGGACTTGTGGATGCAGCCCTTAATTCGCTTAACAAGGATTCACGGGTGGTCAATCTGTTGAAATCAGAGCACTACATTTTGGCCACCGTGCTCGATCCTAGATTTAAAGCCTACCTTGGATCTCTCTTTCCGGCAGACACAGGTCTGCTGGGGTTGAAAGACCTGCTGGTGACAAAATTGTCAAGTCAAGCGGAACGCGACCTGTCAACATCTCCTCCTTCACATTCTCCCGCAACTGGGGGTGCGAGGAAAAGGCTCAGAATTCCGAGCCCACCCGCTGGCGGTGATGCAGGGCAGTCTGGAGCGACTGCTGATGCTGACATCTGGTCCGGACTGAAGGACCTGACAACGATTACGGACATGTCGTCTACTGTCACTGCATATGATTCTCTCAACATTGATAGAATGGTGGAGGATTATATGAGTGACCGCATCCAAGTAGGCACGTCACACAGTCCGTACTTATACTGGCAGGAAAAAGAGGCAATTTGGAGGCCCTTGCACAAACTGGCTTTATTCTACCTAAGTTGCCCTCCCACAAGTGTGTACTCCGAAAGAGTGTTTAGTGCCGCCGCTCACCTTGTCAGCAATCGGCGTACGAGGTTACATCCAGAAAATGTGGAGAAGATGATGTTCATTAAAATGAATTATAATCAATTCCTCCGCGGAGACATTGACCAGCAGCAATTGCCTCCACAAAGTACACAGGGAGCTGAGATGGTGGATTCCAGTGGGGACGAATTGATAATCTGTGAGGAGGGGGATGTACACGGTGATATATCGGAGGGTGAAGATGAGGTGGACATCTTGCCTCTGTAGAGCCAGTTTGTGCAAGGAGAGATTAATTGCTTCTTTTTTGGGGGGGGTCCAAACCAACCCGTCATATCAGTCACAGTCGTGTGGCAGACCCTGTCACTGAAATGATGGGTTGGTTAAAGTGTGCATGTCCTGTTTTGTTTATACAACATAAGGGTGGGTGGGAGGGCCCAAGGACAATTCCATCTTGCACCTCTTTTTTCTTTTCTTTTTCTTTGCATCATGTGCTGATTGGGGAGGGTTTTTTGGAAGGGACATCCTGCGTGACACTGCAGTGCCACTCCTAGATGGGCCCGGTGTTTGTGTCGGCCACTAGGGTCGCTAATCTTACTCACACAGTCAGCTACCTCATTGCGCCTCTTTTTTTCTTTGCGTCATGTGCTGTTTGGGGAGGGTTTTTTGGAAGGGACATCCTGCGTGACACTGCAGTGCCACTCCTAGATGGGCCCGGTGTTTGTGTCGGCCACTAGGGTCGCTAATCTTACTCACACAGCTACCTCATTGCGCCTCTTTTTTTCTTTGCGTCATGTGCTGTTTGGGGAGGGTTTTTTGGAAGGGACATCCTGCGTGACACTGCAGTGCCACTCCTAGATGGGCCCGGTGTTTGTGTTGGCCACTAGGGTCGCTTATCTTACTCACACAGCGACCTCGGTGCAAATTTTAGGACTAAAAATAATATTGTGAGGTGTGAGGTATTCAGAATAGACTGAAAATGAGTGGAAATTATGGTTTTTGAGGTTAATAATACTTTGGGATCAAAATGACCCCCAAATTCTATGATTTAAGCTGTTTTTTAGTGTTTTTTGAAAAAAACACCCGAATCCAAAACACACCCGAATCCGACAAAAAAAATTCGGTGAGGTTTTGCCAAAACGCGTTCGAACCCAAAACACGGCCGCGGAACCGAACCCAAAACCAAAACACAAAACCCGAAAAATTTCAGGCGCTCATCTCTAGAATCCACTTACAAACATGAGGTTTGGTTTGAGCCTGATATTATTCCTGTAGTGGCAATTTCAGCATCTGGTAGTTGCATCGATTCCAGGTATACTTTGGATCCTTCAAATTGACTCCATGATAAGGTATATGATACCACAGAAAAGAAATATAGATAGTGCAAGTATGTAAAAGCAGCAAACAATTTTTTAATACAAATATGCACTTACAAACACTTGTAAAAACACAGCATAACGGGTTCCCCAATGGTAAAGCAGCATAGGTGAGATCCTGATGTTCGAGGGATTACAGCACTCACTTCCGGAATGTGAATGCTGTAGCAGACCTACGATCTATAACCATGCAGGGTGTCCGTCCAAAAAGCCACGCTAGACGCGTTTCAGACCAAAGTCCTTCCTCAGTAGCGTGGCTTATGCTCTCTTGAGTATCCTTATATTAGGAGTGGACAGGTGCTTCCAATCCCCGCTGATTTGCGCCGTCCGTGCGCCAAACCGGAACCGGAAGTGACATCGCGATTTGCGTTCCATTCAACCGGAAATGGTTCATATGCGTTCCACAGTCTTTTTCTAAATACCGGAACCGGAAGTGACGTCATAATTTGCGTTTCATTCACCAGGAAAGAGGTCACATCCATTTCCAGTCTATTTTACAACAAGTCCAGATACATAATCCTCTTAGTAAAACTAAAGCAGAACAAAAGCATCAGTAAAACAAATTATATTTTCTTAAAGTGCATCAAAATGACAGAAGATAGAATATAAATTGACACAAGAATTCAAGGGAATGAAACATCTAGTAATAGATAAATATATATATATATATATAAAAATATCTATATAAAAAATATATATAAATACATAAAAAATGTGGACTATTAATTAGATTAAAAAGCATTTAAGCTCAAAGTCCACATTAAGTCCATTGGGGACGAGAGTGCCTAGATAATGTATCCACCGCATCTCGGCTTGTGATAGCCGCTTGTCTATATCACGGTTCCTGGATCTAGGTAATATCAATTGGATACCCCAAAAATTCTTTATGTGACATTCCCTTGATTCATGATGACTATGAAAATGAGCAGAAACATTGTGAGTTAAAAGAGATTTACGAATGTTGTAAATGTGCTCGGCTGCTCTAATTTTAAGTTGTCTCGTGGTCTTCCCCACATATAGCAAGCCGCAAGTACACTGTAAAAGGTACACAACATTTTTGGAGTGGCAGGTAATAAATTCATTAATAGGGTATATTTTGTCCCCAATGTGTAAACTGCTAACTTTTTTATCCTTAATCTTAACTGTCTTACACATAAGGCAATCCCCGCATCGATGGAAACCTTTTGTTCTGATGCTCTGCCTAATTTCAGTTGTTAAATTGCTTTTGACTAAATGATCTTTTAAGGACGGTGCCTTCCTATAGACAAAAACTGGTTTATTTGGAATAAGTGTGCCTATAATTGGATCTTGTTGTAATAATTTCCAATTATTATTAAAAACCTTTTCTATTTCTCGATGACAATTATTATATTGGCTAAAAAAGGCCCAATTATGTTTATTCTTATTATTAATATTATCCTCTTTAGTTTTAATCTTCAACAGTTCCTTTCTTTCAGTTAAATTTATTCTATCTCTTGCCTTTTGCAATAGATTGCCAGAATAACCTTTAGCACTTAGCCTGACTGATATCTCATCAAGTTGTGCTTCACATACAGAGACATCAGTACAATTGCGCTTAATCCGGGAGAATTGCCCGAATGGGATTGCATCAAGCCAATTTTTATGATGTTGGCTGGTGGTATTAATAAAACTATTTGAATCCGTTTTTTTCCTAAAAGTTCTGGTTTTTAATATGCCATCTTCAATATAAATATTAAGATCTAGAAAGGACACTTGCAAAGGACTATAAGAAAAAGTTAATACAATAGAAAAAGCATTTGAATTAAGGTCGGTGCACCACTGATTAAAAAGATCCTCACCATCTCTCCAAACAAAAAGTACATCATCAATAAAACGATGCCAGGACACCAGGCCCGCCGCCAGTACGCCATCATGCCATATCACTTGATCCTCCCAGTAGGCCATGTATAGATTGGCATAACTGGGGGCGAACCTGGTGCCCATGGCAGTGTCCATACACTGTTGGTAAAAGGACCCCTCAAATAAAAAATAATTATTTGTGAGAATAAAATCAATACTGTCTAAAATAAATTTCTTTAAATTAGAATCCAAAGTACTTTTATCCAGAAAGTAGGACACCGCTACCAGACCTTTTTCTCTATTTATAATAGTATACAGTGTACTGACATCAGCACTGCATAATAGATCGCCCTCATGCCAATTATATAGAGATAGTTTCCTCAAAATATCGCCAGTATCTCGTAAATAGGCTTTTGTTTCTAAAACTAACGGTTGGAGGTAATGGTCTATCATAGCAGATAAATTACTTGTAATGCTATTACAGCCAGAGATGATAGGTCTTCCTGGAGGGTGGAGGGGGTCTTTGTGTATTTTCGGGAGAACATATATACAGGGAACAGTTGGATCTTTTATATTAAGAAATTCAAACTCATTCTTATTAATCACTTTTTTATTTAGAGCATCAGTAGTTAACTCTAAGAGTGCTTTACTAATTCTCAAGGTAGGATCACCCTTGAGTTTTTTATATGTATCACTATTGCTCAATTGTTTATTAATTTCCCCTATATATGCATCCCGTGTCAGTAAGACCACTCCTCCACCCTTATCTGCAGGCTTTATAATTATTGAACTATCATCTTTAAGTGATTTTAATGCACTAAACTCTTTTTTAGACAGATTACACTTTTTATTTCTATTTAGATGCCTACCTTTATTTTTCTGTTCTTTTTGTATTATTTTATTGATTTCCTCACATACCACGTTGTTAAAACAATCTAAAAAACTCCCTTTAAAATTTGAGGGGTAAAAAGTGGATGGTGGCTTAAATTTAGAAGAGGTAGTAGGTTCAGTGCTTTGTGTGCCTTCTTCTCTCTCTTTATTTAGAAAGAAGCGTTTAATGGTCAACTTTCTTATATACTTCTGCACATCAATAAATAGATTAAATGAATTGGGGCGAAATGATGGAGCAAATTTAAGTCCTTTTTGAAGGACTTTCAACTCTTCCTCAGTTAGCTCTCTATCTGTAAGGTTAAATACTTTCCCCTTAGCTAAATCGTTACCTTCAGTTTCAATACTGTCTATTGTTGGTAAAGGACTAGTTTTTCTCCTTCTATTATGTTTTTGTTTCTGTTTTTGGTGATTTTTTTGTCCGGCCCTTTTCCCCCTCCTTGTTTTCTTAGTACTAATAGCTAATGTTTGTTCCACCTTGTCGCCCTGCGATCCCATAAAAAAGGAGAGCGTTCTGGTTCATGAAATTTTTGTTGCTCCTGGTTCTCTAAGCCTGAAAATCTAGTCGGATGATTAAACCGAGTATAATCAGAATTAATTCTTTCTCGTTTATTATTTCCCCAATCTCTTACTGTATTGACCCCTCTATTATAGCCTGTATATTCCCGAGATTTATAATTATTTCTATAAAAAAAATCAAATTTGCTCCATCATTTCGCCCCTATTCATTTAATCTATTTATTGATGTGCAGAAGTATATAAGAAAGTTGACCATTAAACGCTTCTTTCTAAATAAAGAGAGAGAAGAAGGCACACAAAGCACTGAACCTACTACCTCTTCTAAATTTAAGCCACCATCCACTTTTTACCCCTCAAATTTTAAAGGGAGTTTTTTAGATCGTTTTAACAACGTGGTATGTGAGGAAATCAATAAAATGATACAAAAAGAACAGAAAAATAAAGGTAGGCATCTAAATAGAAATAAAAAGTGTAATCTGTCTAAAAAAGAGTTTAGTGCATTAAAATCACTTAAAGATGATAGTTCAATAATTATAAAGCCTGCAGATAAGGGTGGAGGAGTGGTCTTACTGACACGGGATGCATATATAGGGGAAATTAATAAACAATTGAGCAATAGTGATACATATAAAAAACTCAAGGGTGATCCTACCTTGAGAATTAGTAAAGCACTCTTAGAGTTAACTACTGATGCTCTAAATAAAAAAGTGATTAATAAGAATGAGTTTGAATTTCTTAATATAAAAGATCCAACTGTTCCCTGTATATATGTTCTCCCGAAAATACACAAAGACCCCCTCCACCCTCCAGGAAGACCTATCATCTCTGGCTGTAATAGCATTACAAGTAATTTATCTGCTATGATAGACCATTACCTCCAACCGTTAGTTTTAGAAACAAAAGCCTATTTACGAGATACTGGCGATATTTTGAGGAAACTATCTCTATATAATTGGCATGAGGGCGATCTATTATGCAGTGCTGATGTCAGTACACTGTATACTATTATAAATAGAGAAAAAGGTCTGGTAGCGGTGTCCTACTTTCTGGATAAAAGTACTTTGGATTCTAATTTAAAGAAATTTATTTTAGACAGTATTGATTTTATTCTCACAAATAATTATTTTTTATTTGAGGGGTCCTTTTACCTACAGTGTATGGGCACTGCCATGGGCACCAGGTTCGCCCCCAGTTATGCCAATCTATACATGGCCTACTGGGAGGATCAAGTGATATGGCATGATGGCGTACTGGCGGCGGGCCTGGTGTCCTGGCATCGTTTTATTGATGATGTACTTTTTATTTGGAGAGATGGTGAGGATCTTTTTAATCAGTGGTGCACCGACCTTAATTCAAATGCTTTTTCTATTGTATTAACTTTTTCTTATAGTCCTTTGCAAGTGTCCTTTCTAGATCTTAATATTTATATTGAAGATGGCATATTAAAAACCAGAACTTTTAGGAAAAAAACGGATTCAAATAGTTTTATTAATACCACCAGCCAACATCATAAAAATTGGCTTGATGCAATCCCATTCGGGCAATTCTCCCGGATTAAGCGCAATTGTACTGATGTCTCTGTATGTGAAGCACAACTTGATGAGATATCAGTCAGGCTAAGTGCTAAAGGTTATTCTGGCAATCTATTGCAAAAGGCAAGAGATAGAATAAATTTAACTGAAAGAAAGGAACTGTTGAAGATTAAAACTAAAGAGGATAATATTAATAATAAGAATAAACATGAATGGGCCTTTTTTAGCCAATATAATAATTGTCATCGAGAAATAGAAAAGGTTTTTAATAATAATTGGAAATTATTACAACAAGATCCAATTATAGGCACACTTATTCCAAATAAACCAGTTTTTGTCTATAGGAAGGCACCGTCCTTAAAAGATCATTTAGTCAAAAGCAATTTAACAACTGAAATTAGGCAGAGCATCAGAACAAAAGGTTTCCATCGATGCGGGGATTGCCTTATGTGTAAGACAGTTAAGACTAAGGATAAAAAAGTTAGCAGTTTACACATTGGGGACAAAATATACCCTATTAATGAATTTATTACCTGCCACTCCAAAAATGTTGTGTATCTTTTACAGTGTACTTGCGGCTTGCTATATGTGGGGAAGACCACGAGACAACTTAAAATTAGAGCAGCCGAGCACATTTACAACATTCGTAAATCTCTTTTAACTCACAATGTTTCTGCTCATTTTCATAGTCATCATGAATCAAGGGAATGTCACATTAAGAATTTTTGGGGTATCCAATTGATATTACCTAGATCCAGGAACCGTGATATAGACAAGCGGCTATCACAAGCCGAGATGCGGTGGATACATTATCTAGGCACTCTCGTCCCCAATGGACTTAATGTGGACTTTGAGCTTAAATGCTTTTTAATCTAATTAATAGTCCACATTTTTTATGTATTTATATATATTTTTTATATAGATATTTTTATATATATATATTTATCTATTACTAGATGTTTCATTCCCTTGAATTCTTGTGTCAATTTATATTCTATCTTCTGTCATTTTGATGCACTTTAAGAAAATATAATTTGTTTTACTGATGCTTTTGTTCTGCTTTAGTTTTACTAAGAGGATTATGTATCTGGACTTGTTGTAAAATAGACTGGAAATGGATGTGACCTCTTTCCTGGTGAATGAAACGCAAATTATGATGTCACTTCCGGTTCCGGTATTTAGAAAAAGACTGTGGAACGCATATGAACCATTTCCGGTTGAATGGAACGCAAATCGCGATGTCACTTCCGGTTCCGGTTTGGCGCACGGACGGCGCAAATCAGCGGGGATTGGAAGCACCTGTCCACTCCTAATATAAGGATACTCAAGAGAGCATAAGCCACGCTACTGAGGAAGGACTTTGGTCTGAAACGCGTCTAGCGTGGCTTTTTGGACGGACACCCTGCATGGTTATAGATCGTAGGTCTGCTACAGCATTCACATTCCGGAAGCGAGTGCTGTAATCCCTCGAACATCAGGATCTCACCTATGCTGCTTTACCATTGGGGAACCCGTTATGCTGTGTTTTTACAAGTGTTTGTAAGTGCATATTTGTATTAAAAAATAGTTTGCTGCTTTTACATACTTGCACTATCTATATTTCTTTTCTGTGGTATCATATACCTTATCATGGAGTCAATTTGAAGGATCCAAAGTATACCTGGAATCGATGCAACTACCAGATGCTGAAATTGCCACTACAGGAATAATATCAGGCTCAAACCAAACCTCATGTTTGTAAGTGGATTCCTGTAATAAAATTTGAATTTTGTTTTAAATAATCTGCACTATTATATATTTTTTGTTCTTTTTAAATGGTAAACTGTGGAAATCTACGGATTAAGACCATTCTACATTTGTGCTGATTACTTCCCTAACGTTAAGTATTACCGATTGACCTATTATCCACACTGGTGATAAGTTTTTTGCATGCAGTGTTCTGAATATATTTTGTGAATGTGGTACTCTCCTTAGCGCTGGAGTGTGTATATCTATCTTCTTCTTCAATTCCTCACCCTCATAAGGCAGAATCTCCATGTGCCTTTTAAAGGCAGCATCACCTGTCCACTGCCGGGTCTCTAATACCCTCCTGGCAGAATGGACATTGCATTAATTCTGGATGCCAGCCGGCAAATATCCCTCTGTGCATCCTTCATATATAAGACGACGTCTTTAATATGCTCTATGTTAGCAAAATATTATCCCTGTCTAGGGTATTAATATTATCTGACAGGGTATCAGACCACGCTGCAGCAGCACTATTTATGCTGAGGCAAATGCAGGTCTCAGTATAGTACCTGAGTGTGTATATACAGACTTCAGGATAGCCTCCTGCTTTTTATCAGCAGGCTCCTTCAAAGTGGCCGTATCCCCAGATGGCAGTGCCACCTTTTTTGACAAACGTGTGAGCGCCTTATCCACCCTAGGGGATATCTCCCAACGTGACCTATCCTCTGGCGGGAAAGGGTACGCCAGCAGTAACTTTTTAGAAATTACCATTTTCTTATCGGGGGAACCCACGCTCTTTACACACTTCATTCACTCATCTGATGGGGGAACAAAACACTGGCTGCTTTTTCTCCCCAAACATAAAACCCCTTTTATGTGGTACTTGGGTTCATGTCAGAAATGTGTAACACATTTTTCATTGCCGAGATCATGCAAGGGATGTTCCTAGTGGATTGTGTATATGTCTCAACCTCGTCGACACTGGAGTCAGACTCCGTGCCGACATCTGTGTCTGCCATCTGAGGTAACGGGCGTTTTTTGAGCCCCTGATGGCCTTTGAGACGCCTGGGCAGGCGCGGGCTGAGAAGCCGGCTGTCCCACAGCTGTCACGTCATCCAGCCTTTTATGTAAGGAGTTGACATTGTCGGTTAATACCTTCCACCTATCCATCCACTCTGGTGTCGGCCCCACAGGGGGCGACATCCCATTTATCGGCCTCTGCTCTGCCTCCACGTAACCTTCCTCATCCAACATGTCGACACAGCCGTACCGACACACCGCACACACACAGGGAATGCTCTGACCGAGGACAGGACCCCACAAAGTCCTTTGGGGAGACAGAGAGAGAGTATGCCAGCACACACCAGAGCGCTATATAATGCAGGGATTAACACTATAACTGAGTGATTTTTCCCTCAATAGCTGCTTGTATACACATATTGCGCCTAAATTTAGAGCCCCCCCTCTCTTTTTAACCCTTTGAGCCTGAAAACTACAGGGGAGAGCCTGGGGAGCTGTCTTCCAGCTGCACTGTGAAGAAAAAATGGCGCCAGTGTGCTGAGGGAGATAGCCCCGCCCCTTTTTCGGCTGACTTTTCTCCCGCTTTTTTCATGGATTCTGGCAGGGGTAATTTATCACATATATAGCCCTGGGACTATATATTGTGATGATTTGCCAGCCAAGGTGTATTATATTGGCCTCAGGGCGCCCCCCCCAGCGCCCTGCACCCATCAGTGACCGGAGTGTGAGGTGTGCATGAGGAGCAATGGCGCACAGCTGCACTGCTGTGCGCTACCTTGTTGAAGACAGAAGTCTTCTGCCGCCGATTTTCCGGAACACTTCTTGCTTCTGGCTCTGTAAGGGGGCCGGCGGCGCGGCTCCGGGACCGAACATCGAGGTCGGGTCCTGTGGTCGATCCCTCTGGAGCTAATGGTGTCCAGTAGCCTAAGAAGCCCAAGCTACCACCAGTTAGGTAGGTTCGCTTCTTCTCCCCTTAGTCCCTCGCTGCAGTGAGTCTGTTGCCAGCAGATCTCACTGTAAAATAAAAAACCTAAAATATACTTTCTTTCTAGGAGCTCAGGAGAGCCCCTTGTGTGCATCCAGCTCCGCCGGGCACAAGATTCTAACTGAGGTCTGGAGGAGGGTCATAGTGGGAGGAGCCAGTGCACACCAGGTAGTCCTAAAGCTTTCTTTAGTTGTGCCCAGTCTCCTGCAGAGCCGCTATTCCCCATGGTCCTTACGGAGTCCCAGCATCCACTTAGGACGTCAGAGAAAAGGATTTACTGGTAGGTAATTAAAATACTATTTTCTCTTACGTCCTAGAGGATGCTGGGGTCCACATTAGTACCATGGGGATGTACCAAAGCTCCCAGTACGGTAGGGAGAGCGTGGGGCTCCTGCAGAACAGATCCACCAAACATTAGGTCCTCAGAGGCCAAAGTATCGAACTCGTAGAGCTTAGCAAACGTGTTCGATCCTGACCAAGAAGCCGCTCGGCAAAGCTGTAAAGCCGAGACACTCTGGGAAGCCGTCCAGGAAGAACCCACCTTACGAGTAGAGTGAGCCTTAACAGATTTTGGACACGGCTAGTCTTCCATAGAATAAGCATGCTGGATAGTGAACCTGATCCAGCGAGAAATCGGCTGCTTAGAAGCAGGACACCCAATCTTGTTAGGGTCATAAAGGACAAACAGAGAGTCCGACTTCCTGTGACAATAAGTTCTCTTCACAAAAATCTTCAAAGCCCTCACAACATCCAAGGACTTTGAGGTAGGTTGATATGAAAAGCCGACACAACCTTCAGAAGAAATTGCTGACACGTCCTGAGCTCGGCTCTATCTTCATGGAAAATTGTAGGGGCTTTTGTAGGACAAAGCCCCCAATTCAGACACACGCCTAGCAGATGCTAATGCCAACAGTGTGACCGCCTTCAAAGTGAGAAACTTGACCTCAACCTCCTGTAAAAGCTCAAAAAAATCTGATTGCAGGAACTGCAACACCACGTTAAGATCCCAAAGTGCCGTAGGAGGCACAAAGGGAGGTTAGATGTGCAGCACCCGTTTCAAGAAAGTCTGAACCTCAGGGAGGGAAGCCGACTGATTCTGGAAGAAAATGGACAAAGCCAAAATCTGGACTTTTATGGAGCCCAAACGTAGGCCCACATCCACACCTGCCTGCAGGAAGAGGAGAAACCGCCCAAGTTGAAACTCCACCGTAGGAAACTTCTTAGATTCATAGACACATACTTTTTCCAAATGCGATGGTAATATTTAGACGTTACTCCTTTCCTAGCCTGGATCAGGGTAGGAATAACCTTTTTTGGAATGCCTTTCCAAGCTAAGATCTGGCGTTCAACCTCCATGCCGTCAAACGTAGCCGTGGTAAGTCTTGATAAGTAAACAGCCCCTGTTGCAGAAGGTCCTCCCGAAGAGGAAGAGGCCTCGGATCTTCCAGCAGTAACTCCAGAAGATCCGTGTACCAAGCCCTTCTTGGCCAATCCGGAGCAATGAGGATCGCCTGAACTCTTGTTCTTTTTACAAGTTTTAGAATGGGATGAGCGGGAGTAGAGGGAACAGACACCGACTGGAAGGTCCACAGAGCCACCAGTGCATCCACTGCCGCTGCCTGTGGGTCTCTCGACCTGGAACAGTTCCTGCGAAGCTTCTGGTTGAGGCGGGAGGCCATCATGTCTATGTGAGGTACGCCCCAAAGACTTGTCACCTCTGCAAACACCTCTGGGTGGAGTCCCCACTCGCCTGGATGGAGATCATGGCTGCTGAGGAAGTCTGCTTCCCAATTGTCCACTCCTGGAATGAAGATTGCTGACAGTGCCATCGCACGTCTTTCTGCCCAGAGGAGGATCCTTGTTACCTGTCATTGCAGCTCTGCGTTCCGCCTTGTCAGTTGATGTAGGCCACTGTCGTTACATTGTCCGACTGCACCTGAATGGCCTGACCTTGCAAAAGATGTGCCGCTTATAGAAGGCTGTTGAATACGGCTCTCAGTTGCAGAATGTTTATTGGAAGGATGGATTCCAGACTTGACCACCTTCCTTGGAAGTTTTCCCCTTGGGATACCGCGCCCCGACCTCTGGGACTTGCATCCATGGTTAGAAGGATCCAGTTCTGAATCCCGAACCTGTGGCCCTTGAGAAGGTGAGGTATTTGCAGCCACCATAGGAGTGAAATCCTGGCTTTCGGCGACAGACGTATCCTCTGGTGCATGTGTAGGTGGGATCCAGACCACTTGTACAGAAGATCCAGTTGGAAGGACCGTGCATGAAATCTTCCGTACTGTAGAGCCTCATAGGAGGCAACCATCTTCCCCAGAAGATGAATGCATTGATGAACCGATACCCGGGTAGGTTTCAAGACATCCCGGACCATTGTTTGTATCACCAACGCTTTCTCCAGTGGTAGAAATAATCTCTGCACTTCCGTGTCGAGGATCATCCCTAGGAAAGACAATCTCCTTGTCGGCTCCAAATGTGACTTTGGAAGATTCAGGATCCATCCATGATCCTGGAGCAGTCGAGTTGTGAGAACAATGGACTGCAACAACTTCTCCCTGGACGATGCTTTTATCAGCAGATCGTCCAGATATGGAATTATGTTCACTCACTGCTTGCGGAGTAGAAGCATCATCTCTGCCATTACTTTGGTGAACACCCTCGGTGCCATGGATAGGCCGCATGGCAGCGCCTGGAACTGATAGTGACAGTCCAACAGCGCAAACCTGAGATAAGCCTGGTGTAGTGGCCAAATAGGAATGTAAAGGTATACATCCTTGATATCTAAGGATACCAGGAATTCCCCCTCCTCCAGATCTGTGATCACCGCTCTCAGAGATTCCATCTTGAACTTGAATTCCCTAAAATATGGATTTTACGATTTGAGGTTCAATATTGGTCTGACCGAACCATCCGGCTTCGGCACCACAAAAAGGTTTGAGTAGTAACCCTAGTTTTCCAGATGAGGTGGAACTGGGACAATGACATTTGCCCTTTCCAATTTTTGAATGGCTTCCTGTAAGACAGCCCTTTCTGTCAGCAAAGCCGGTAAGCCTGATTTGAAAAATCTGTGAGGTGGGAGCTCCTGAAACTCCAGTCTGTACCCCTGAGATACAATATCTTTTACCCAGGGGTCCAGGCCTGATGACGCCCAGACCAGACTGAAATTTCTTAGACATGCTCTCACCTAGCCGACCTCCAGGCTGGGAGGTCCACCGTCATGCTGAGGATTTTGAGGAAACAGAACCCGGGCTTCTGTTCCTGGGAACCTGCCGGTGCAGGTTTTCTGTCTTTTCCCCGACCACCTCTGAAAAAGGTGGAAGGGGACTTTGACTTCTTAACCTTTGCGGTCTAAAAGGACTGCATTGTAGACGCAGAGAAGGAATTTTTCTGCGTTGGAGTGGCTGAGGGAAGAAAGGTTGACTTACCTGCGGTTGCCGTGGAGATCCACGCATCCAAAGCTTCCCCAAATAGAGCCTGACCTGTGAAGGGTAGGTTCTCAACACTCTTCTTGGATTCCGCATCCACAGACCATTGGCGCAGCCTGAGTCCCCTGCGTGCCGAGACAGCCATGGAAGACGTCCGTGCATTTAGATTACCAAGGTCCTTCATGGCCTCCACCATGAAACCCGCAGAATCCTGTATGTGACGTAAAAATATTTCAATGTCACTTCTATCCATAGTATCTAAATCCTCTAGTAACATGCCTGACCACTTTACTATGGCTTTAGAAATCCATGCACAAGCAATAGTGGGCCTAAGCGCCACGCCTGAAGCAGTGTAATGGATTTGAGCGTAGTCTCAATCTTGCGGTCTGCCATTTCTTTCAAAGCAGTAGACCCAGGGTCAGTTAAAACCACCTTTTTAATCAATCTAGAAACAGAAGCGTCTACTATAGGAGGGTTTTCCCACTTTTTCTTATCCTCTTCAGGAAAAGGAAAAGCAACTAGAACTCTCTTAAGATCTGGATTTTTCTCTCCGGGTTTTCCCAGGATTTCTCAAATAATCTAGGGAATTACCTAGACGCAGGGAAAGTAAGGGATACTTTCTTATTGTCCGTAAAGTAAGCCTCCTCGACCAGTTCAGGTAACATGTCAGTAATGTGTAAAACAATGGCCTCATTAGCTGCACCCCTTTAGCAAGGGATGCCTCCCCCCGCAGTATATCCCCATCACAGTCACCCGTATCAGTCGGTATCCGCATCAACTTGCATTACCTGGGCAAGAACACGCTTTTTTGGGCATATACTAGAAGAGTTTGTTGAGGTAGTGGGAGTAGAATACGACAAAACCTCTACAGAGTTTTTTGAAACCTGTGTTTCAGTCTCATAATGAGCTATCCTAGATGAAATCTGGGATATCATACCCTTAATAGAAGCCACCCACTGGGGTTCAGATTCAGAGGGCTGAGACAGTATATTGCATTCCTGAGTACAGGGATTAGACTCTTCTGGAGAAGATACATACTCTGCAGCACAAGATCCAGAGTCCCTGGACATGGTAATGTGAGATATATAACACACACACACACACAGGAAAATGTTTCCCCCAAGTACATTCAGAGAGACACAGAGTAAGGGAGCCAGCCCACACAGCGCCTCAGTAGACAGTTATAATAATAAATGCCTGCCACTGACTGAGTAACCTAAATAGACTACACAGTAATGTAAATAGACACTAACCCCCCCACCCCCCCTTCTATAACTCCCTGGTGCCGCACAGGATAGCTGGAGTTATGTGGAGGGTCAGCGCTCCCTGTCAGCGTCTCTGTAGTGTGATCTGCAGGGAGAAAATGGCGCTAGCGAGTTCTGGATCCGCTCTGAGAAGCTCCGCCCCCTAAAGTGGCGCATCTTCCCGCACTTATACAGATTATACTGGCCTGAGGTAATGGCGCTAGCAGTAGTACAGATGTCCCTGATAGCAATAGTAACCACTGTAAGGGTGTTTGCGCTGGCCCAGGGCACCCCTCACAGCGCCGCACAGTGTACCTCTGAGTCCTCCGGAGCGCAGCATCAGCGCTGCGCTCCCACCCTGATGCCGCCATTCTCACCGGCTCCCCGCTTGTCGGGGCGCCGGCGTTCTACTCACCACCGACGTCTTCTGGCTCCGTTAGGGGATGGCGGCAGTGCTGCGGGCGGGAGCGAGCGGTCACCTCGGGTGCTTGCGAACGACACCCTCAGGAGCTCAGTATCCTGTCAGCAGACATAGGGGCCATTAACCTCAGAGGGTTGGATCTTACACCCCCCCCCGAAGTCCCACAAAAAAGCAGGGAGGCTGTTGCCAGCAGTCCCTGTAACAAACTCTTTAGAAAAAAAAAAAAAACTAAAAGTACTCCTAGGAGCTCCCCAGCTGTGACCGGCTCCACCGGGCACATTTTCTAAATTGGGTCTGGTAGGAGAGGCATAGAGGGAGGAGCCAGCCCATACTATTAAACTCTTAAAGTGCCCATGGCTCCTAGTGTACCCGTCTAGACATCGTGGTACTAATGTGGACCCCAGCATCCTCTAGGACGTACGAGAAAATACCAAATTGTATATTCTGTGTAACACTAACACTAACATTATATATATATATATATATATATATATATATACACTGCTCAAAAAAATAAAGGGAACACTTAAACAACACATCCTAGATCTGAATGAATGAAATATTCTTATTAAATACTTTGTTCTTTACATAGTTGAATGTGCTGACAACAAAATCACACAAAAATTATCAATGGAAATCAACTTTATTAACCCATGGAGGTCTGGATTTGGAGTCACACTCAAAATTAAAGTGGAAAAACACAATACAGGCTGATCCAACTTTGATGTAATGTCCTTAAAACAAGTCAAAATGAGGCTCAGTAGTGTGTGTGGCCTCCACGTGCCTGCATGACCTCCCTACAATGCCTGGGCATGCTCCTGATGAGGTGGCGGATGGTCTCCTGAGGAATCTCCTCCCACACCTGGACTAAAGCATCCGCCAACTCCTGGACAGTCTGTGGTGCAACGTTGGCTGTTGGTGGATGGAGCGAGACATGATATCCCAGATGTGCTCAATTGGATTCAGGTCTGGGGAACAGGGGGGCCAGTCCATAGCACCAATGCCTTCGTCTTGCAGGAACTGCTGACACACTCCTGCCACATGAGGTCTAGCATTGTCTTGCATTAGGAGGAACCCAGGGCCAACCGCACCAGCATATGGTCTGAGGATCTCATCTCGGTACCTAATGGCAGTCAGGCTACCTCTGGCGAGCACATGGAGGACTGTGTGGGCCCCCAAAGAAATGCCACCCCACACCATTACTGACCCACTGCCAAACCGGTCATGCTGGAGGATGTTGCAGGCAGCAGAACGTTCTCCTTGCGCTCAGTGAGAACCTGCTTTCGTCTGTGAAGAGCACAGGGCGCCAGTGGCGAATTTGCCAATCTTGGTGTTCTCTGGCAAATGCCAAACGTCCTGCACGGTGTTGGGCTGTAAGCACAACCCCCACCTGTAAACGTCGGGCCCTCATGCCACCCTCATAGAGTCTGTTTCTGATCGTTTGAGTAGACACATGCACATTTGTGGCTTGCTGGAGGTCATTTTGGAGGGCTCTGGCAGTGCGCCCCCTGTTCCTCCTTGCACAAAGGCGGAGGTAGCGGTCCTGCTGCTGGGTTGTTGCCCTCCTACGGCCTCCTCCACGTCTCCTGATGTACTGGCCTGTCTCCTGGTAGCGCCTCCATGCTCTGGACACTACGCTGACAGACACAGCAAACCTTCTTGCCACAGCTCGCATTGATGTGCCAACCGGGATGAGCCGCACTACCTGAGCCACTTGTGTGGGTTGTAGACTCCGTCTCATGCTACCACTAGAGTGAAAGCACCGCCAGCTTTCAAAAGTGACCAAAACATCAGCCAGAAAGCATAGGAGCTGAGAAGTGGTCTGTGGTCACCACCTGCAGAACAACTCCTTTATTGGGGGTGTCTTGCTAATTGCCTATAATTTACACCTGTTGTATATTCCATTTGCACAACAGCATGTGAAATAAATTGTCAATCAGTGTTGCTTCCTAAGTGGACAGTTTGATTTCACAGAAGTGTGATTGTCTTGGAGTTACATTGTGTTGTTTAAGTGTTCCCTTTATTTTTTTGAGCAGTATATATATATATATATATATATATATATCCACGTAATTACCGGCACTCAGTACCTCTGAAGTTCTATTGCCCCGGTGCCCTCCTGTACCAAACGGTATACACAGTCCATCACAAAACGGCGGCTCTCAGCGGGACTTACTCATCGTGAGAAAAGGAAGAGACTGAACTCAAATCCTTAAGTTAACGTTTCAGTTTATAACTTTCGTCAGAACACCAGATACAATAACTGTGACATACCTTTATACCTTCACCATACTCGTGAAAACTGCCCGTGGCTCGGTCACGCCGGCGGGGGACGGATGACGTCATCAAACGGCAACTCATGCAAGGCGCTCCTCCCCGTCGTCGCTCCGGTTACCATTGGGACTGTAATAAACAAACAGACAAACCCACAATGTTAAAATCACAATATCCTGGGTAGCCGGTGAAAAGACACATTTTGTTCAATATATAACTCTCCTGCATGTCTGTTTGTCAATCTATAACAACTTCAACACTGCAGAAATGATACTGTAGACCAAGAAGGCTAAACCTCATTCTGTCAGTAACTAATCGATGAAACAATTTAAACTAAAATGCTCATTGAGGCCGCCCGGGGTCATAGTATTGAGGCGGTGTATCCACCTAGCCTATTGTTATACAAAGTTTGTGTCAGTATAAAACAGAGGCGTACAGTCAGTTGCTGGATAGTTCAGTGTATAGACAATTATTGTCAGACCCTACCGAGAAATACAATAGTGAACTGAGGCAGGTGTTAGAAACAGCGGTACTTGACAACTTGATTTCTACAGATGAGCGTGATGCTTTGATACAGGAGTTCCCGGTGGCCCCGGTTTTTTACACCATACCCAAAATCCACAAGGATTCGAGTAAGCCACCGGGACGTCCTATCATAGCTGCCCGCAACTCTGTGTTTTATAAAGTCTCACAATACTTGGATCACTATTTTCAACCAGTGATCCAGTCACAGTTCACCTATTTGAAGGATACGACTTCCTTAATTATTAAGTTACAGCAACTTACTAATCTTCCACCTGATTGTATATTATGTACATTGGACATGGTCAGCCTCTACACCAATATCCCACACGATAGAGGTGTAGAGGCGGCCAGACGTCTATTATCGAGTAGTCTGTTGTACAATGGTCCGGATCTGCAACTGTTTTTGGATTTGTTGGGGCTCACGTTAAAAAGGAACTACTTCTTATTTGATAACAAGTGGTTCGAACAACTGCAGGGATGCGCAATGGGCAGTTGCGTCTCGCCTGCATTCGCAAACTGCTTTATGTTTGAAATAGAGAAAGATCTTTTTTTTACAGATCCTGTTTGTGCTGATAGGATAATATTTTTTGTTAGGTACATAGACGAGCTGTTCCTGATTTGGACAGGCACTGAGGCCTCCTTAAAACAAGTAATCACAGATATTAATTCACGTGATGTAAACATCAAATTTACTGCTACAATGAGTGGAGAAAGAGTTAATTATCTAGATGTTGCTATATCCCTTGAGGAAGGACAATTACATACAAACATATTTAAAAAAAACAACGGACAAAAATACCTTACTCCATGCGGCTAGTTTCCATCCGGCACCTATATAGTGTACCCTACTCGCAGTTTCTTAGGGCCCATAGAATATCAGATGATCTTGTGAAAACTGAGATTGAAATTAATAAAATGGCCCTTAACTTTAACGCCAGGGGGTATGATTGGGGGGAACTCATGAAGACCAAGGACAGAGTCCTTAGTCTAGATAGGGCAACACTCCTGGCTGAAACACGGTCTAAAACTAAGACCTTGCAATCTAAAATTCCTTTTGTTCAAAAATTCTCTTCTGTTAGTAAAGAGGTACCCAAACAGGCCAGGGAAAACTGGTCCATCATAACCTCTGATAAGGATCTGGGAATGTTCAAAGAGGTAACTCTGTTACCTAGTTACACCAGGAATAAGAATTTAAAGGATTATTTAGTGCATAATGATATATCATCTTTTACTAAACAGACATTCCGGAGTAAAAAAACCTGGTTGTTATAGATGTGTGGGCTGCACCACATGCAGTTACATGGAGACAGGTGCGGGATTTTCACATCCACACACTGGCAAGAATGTCAAGATAAATAAGATCTTGACATGCACGAGTACCCACGTAGTATATTTTATTAGATGCCCCTGTGGGCTTTTGTATGTGGGAAAAACTGCACGTCAGTTTAAAGGGAGAATGGCGATGCATAGGTCCGCCATACGGGCAGCGCTGGAAGGTGACAGTCAAGCACAGCCAGTGGCACGACATTTCGCACAACAGAGACATGGTCTGGCGTCATTAAAGTATAAAATTATTGACCAAGTACCTAAAAATATTAGAGGGGGCAATATAAATCAATTATTGTTACAGAGAGAGGCTAGGTGGACACACCACCTCAATACTATGACCCCGGGCGGCCTCAATGAGCATTTTAGTTTAAATTGCTTCATCGATTAGTTACTGACAGAATGAGGTTTAGCCTTCTTGGTCTACAGTATCATTTCTGCAGTGTTGAAGTTGTTATAGATTGACACACAGACATGCAGGAGAGTTATATATTGAACAAAATGTGTCTTTTCACCGGCTACCCAGGATATTGTGATTTTAACATTGTGGGTTCGTCTGTTTGTTTATTACAGTCCCTATGGTAACCGGAGCGACGACGGGGAGTAGCGCCTTGCATGAGTTGCAGTTTGATGACGTCATCCGTCCCCCGCCGGCGTGACCGAGCCACGGGCTGTGTTCACGAGTATGGTGAAGGTATAAAGGTATGTCACAGTTATTGTATCTGGTGTTCTGACGAAAGTTATAAACTGAAACGTTAACTTAAGGATTTGAGTTCAGTCTCTTCCTTTTTCTCACGATGAGTAAGTCCCGCTGAGTGCCGCCGTTTTGTGATGGACTATATATATATATATATATATATATATATATATATATATATATATATTTATTTATGGAACCCTGACACACCTAGCCCCTCAGGGAACAGAATATAGTGATAGCAATATGTTATACAGGAGAATGGAATCCCACACAACAGCTACAGGCACACTCAGTCACATGTACAATGCAGAAGTTATTACATGTAAACAATAAAACTGCACTGGACTAGAATTTTACATATAAATATGTATGAGTATAGATATAACAATGCACAGTAGATACTGGATGTATATCATAGTTGTACCAAATAACGAGTTTTATGGTAAGGACTTACCTTTGTTAAAACTCTTTCTGCGAGGTACACTGGGATCCACAAGGAATGGACAATGGGGTGTAGAGTAGGATCTTGATCCGAGGCACCAACAGGCTCAAAGCTTTGACTGTTCCCAGAATGAATAGCGCCGCCTCCTATATCACCCCGCCTCCCTACACAGGATCTCAGTTTTTAGTTAACCAGTCCAATGCAGTAGCAGGAAAAGAGACAACAACGGTTAGTAGCCACAACACCGCATACTCACGACAGGAGACGTGTCAGCGGCTAATGCCATACCAACCCAAAGAAGCTAAGTGCGTCAGGGTGGGCGCCTTGTGGAGCCCAGTGTACCTCGCAGAAAGAGTTTTAACAAAGGTAAGTTCTTACCATAAAACTCGTTTTCTGCTGCGCGGTACACTGTGCTCCTCAAGGAATGGACAATGGGGATGTCCTAATGCAGTTCCTTATGGGCGGGGATGCACTGTAGCGGGCACAAGAACCCGGCGTCCAAAGGAAGCATTCTGGGAAGTGGCAGTATCGAAGGCATAGAACCTTATGAACGTGTTCACAGAGGACCACGTAGCCGCCTTGCACAATTGTTCAAGGGTCGCACCACGTTGGGCCGCCCAAGAAGGTCCAACAGACCGAGTAGAATGGGCCGTAATGTGAGCAGGAGCCGACAGACCAGCCCTCACATAAGCATGTGCAATCACCATTCTAATCCATCTGGCCAAAGTTTGCTTGTGAGCAGGCCAGCCCCGTTTGTGAAATCCAAACAATACAAAGAGAGAATCAGATTTCCTAATAGAAGCAGTTCTCTTCACATAGATAAGGAGAGCCCGTACCACATCCAAAGACCGCTCTTTGGGAGACAGATCAGGAGAAACAAGTGCCGGAACTACAATCTCCTGATTAAGGTGGAACGAAGAAACCACCTTAGGTAGATAGCCGGGACGAGTCCTAAGAACCGCCCGGTCACGGTGAAATATCAGATATGGGGAACTACAAGACAAGGCACCCAAATCCGACACTCTTCTAGCTGAAGCAATAGCCAGCAGAAACACCACCTTAAAGGGAAAGTCACTTAAGGTCAGCTGAACCAAGAGGTTCAAACGGAGACTCTTGTAACGCCTCCAAAACCACCGACAAGTCCCAAGGAGCCACAGGCGGGACATAGGGAGGTTGGATACGCAACAAGCCCTGAGTAAAGGTATGCACATCAGGTAAGGTCGCAATTTTCCTCTGAAACCACACCGACAAGGCAGATATTTGAACCTTGAGGGAGGCCAGACGCAGGCCTAAGTCCAGGCCCTGCTGAAGAAAAGCCAACAACTTGGCTATACTAAACTTGGAAGCGTCATAATTGTTAGATGCGCACCAAACAAAGTAAGAATGCCAGACCCTATAGTAAATCCGAGCAGAAGCCGGTTTCCGGGCCCGCAACATAGTTTGAATGACCGCCTCAGAAAACCCTTTAGCCCTTAAGACGGAAGCTTCAAGAGCCACGCCGTCAAAGACAGCCGGGCTAGGTCCTGGTAGACACAGGGGCCCTGAACAAGGAGGTCTGGGCGTTGTGGAAGTAAAATTGGACGCTCTGACGATAGGCCTTGCAGGTCTGAGAACCAGTGCCGTCTGGGCCACGCTGGAGCTATGAGAAGCAGAATTCCTTTTTCTTGCTTGAACTTCCGAATTACCCTGGGCAGGAATGACACCGGAGGGAACACGTACGGCAGCCGAAACCTCCACGGTACCGCCAGCGCATCCACGAATGCTGCTTGAGGATCCCTTGTCCTTGCTCTGAAGACCGGAACCTTGTGATTGTGTCGAGACGCCATGCACGTCCTGACGACTGAGAAAGTCCGCTTCCCAATTCAGGACTCCCGGAATGAATATTGCCGATATGGCCGTAGATGGCGTTCTGCGCACTGTAGAATCCGTGAGACTTCCTTCATTGCTAGGCGGCTTTGAGTGCCGCCTTGATGATTTATGTAAGCCACTGTGGTGGCGTTGTCCGACTGTACTTGAACAGGACGGTTCTGAATTAAATGCTGGGCTAGGTTCAATGCATTGAAGACCGCCCGCAACTCCAGAATATTGATCGAGAGGAGGGACTCCTCCTTGGTCCACCGCCCCTGAAGGGAGTGTTGCTCCAGCACCACGCCCCAACCTCTTAGACTGGCATCTGTCGTTAACAGGACCCAGTCGGATATCCAGAACGCACGGCCACTGCACAGTTGTTGGTCCCGGAGCCACCAGATCAGCGACAGACGGACCTCCGGAGTCAATGAGATCATTTGAGACCTGATCCGGTGAGGCAGGCCGTCCCATTTGGCTAGAATCAGCCTCTGGAGAGGGCGAGAGTGAAATTGAGCGTACTCCACCATGTCGAATGCTGACACCATGAGGCCCAGCACCTGCATCGCCGAATGTATCAACACTTGCGGACGAGATAGGAAGCAACGAATCCTGTCCTGAAGTTTCAGGACTTTCTCCTGAGACAGGAACAACCGCTGGTTGTGAGTGTCCAATAGTGCTCCCAGATGCACCATGCTCTGAGCAGGGATCAGGGATGACTTCTTCCAGTTGATGAGCCACCTGTGGACTTGCAGAAACAGGACCGTCACATCTAGATGACGCAGGAGAAGTTCTGGGGAATTTGCCAGGATTAACAAGTCATCCAAATATGGCAGTATCCTGACCCCTTGACGGCGGAGTACCACCGTCATCACCGCCATGACTTTTGTAAAGACTCGCAGAGCCGTTGTTAAACCAAAAGGTAACGCCCGAAACTGGTAATGGCAGTTGCCAATCGCAAATCTCAGGTATTGCTGATGAGACACTGCTATAGGAATATGCAGGTAAGCATCCTGTATATCCAGGGAGACCATGAAGTCCCCAGGTTCCAAGGCCAGAACTATAGAGCGAAGGGTTTCCATCCGGAACTTGGAAACCTTCACAAACCTGTTCAATGCCTTGAGGTTGAGAATGGGCCGGGAGGACCCATTCGGTTTCGGGACTAGAAACAGTGGAGAATAGTACCCCCGGCCCCTCTGTGCAAGAGGCACCTGTACTACGACTCCTGTATCCAGGAGCGTCTGTACCACCGAATGTAGAGTGTTTGCCTTTGTTCAACGGGACATCTGTCTGGCAAAATCGATGAGGGGGTCGGTTTTTGAAGGCCATGACGTAACCTCGAGTGACGACTTCCCATACCCAGGCGTCTGAAGTGTTCTTCAACCATTCCTGGGTATACCCTAGAAGCCGGCCCCCCACCCTGGGATGCCCCAGAGGGAGGCCCGCCCCGTCATGCGGCAGGCTTATCTGTCTTGGAAGCTGGCTGACGGGCCGGCCAGGCTCTTTTGGGCTTAGGCTTACCAGGTTTGGAAGTGCGGGCCTGCTTGTTGTACACCTGACCTTTTGTTTTACCTGAAGGACGAAAGGGGCGAAAGGAAGTACCTTTAGCCTTCGACACAGAAGGAGCAGTACTTGGCAGACAGGCAGTTTTGGCAGTAGCCAAGTCAGCCACAATCTTATTTAAATCCTCCCCAAACAGAATATCTCCCTTAAAAGGGAGTACCTCCAGGGTTTTTCTAGAGTCCAGATCCACAGACCAGGATCTCAGCCACAATATCCGGCGAGCCAGGACTGACGTAGTAGAGGCCTTGGCTGCCAGGATACCGGCATCAGAAGCCGCCTATTTAATATAACGAGAAGCTGTGACAATATAAGACAAGCATTGTCTAGCATGGTCAGAGGAGATTTCAGCATCTAACTCCAAGGCCCATGCTTCAATGGCCTCTGCCGCCCAAGTAGCTGCAATAGTGGGCCTTTGTGCAGCACCCGTGAGGGTGTAAATCGCTTTCAGACAACCCTCCACACGTTTATCCGTAGGCTCTTTTAGAGACGTGACGGTGGTGACTGGTAGAGCTGAGGAAACCACCATCCTAGCCACATGTGAGTCCACTGGAGGAGGCGTTTCCCAATTCTTAGACAGCTCTGATGCGAGGGGATAGCGAGCCAGCATCTTCTTTTGAGGCACAAACTTCGTACCCGGGTTTTCCCAGGGTTCCTGACGTATATCAATTAGGTGGTCAGAGTGAGGTAAAACTTGTTTAATCACCTTCTGACGCTTGAACCTATCTGGTTTCTTAGGAGGAACGGATGGCTCGGGATCATCCTTAATCTGTAAAATTAACTTAATAGCCTCCAAAAGATCAGGAACATCCACATGTGAACCACCCTCCCCATCAACCGTATCCAGGGACGGATTGGGAAACAAAAGTGGCCCTGGAAAAGTTTCTAAAAGTGGCCACATGTGGGCGGCACCAAACCAACTGCAGGTGGAGCCAATACCAAAGTAGGCGGGATTACTTCAAAATTGAATGTAGGCAGAGTTACACCAACAAAAGGCAGAGTATGTCAAATTAGCTGGACCCAACACATTAAAAGTTTAGAAAGTATTGTGTTGTAGCAGGAGTAGTTAAATTAAAACTGGGGTGACATTTAATCCTCTGCACACTCATATCTCAGTCCATCTTCTTCATTTGTCTCTGCTTCTAAGGGGTCAATTCAGTTCCACACGGATTGAATAGCGCTGGGAGGGAGCTCCTGGTGCTATTCAATTCAGAGCGATGCTGTTCCTGACTAGAGGATTTCTTCTTGCACCCTTCTAAGGGTGCGAGACGAAATTCAACAAAACTAGGTCCGCAATGCTGCTTTGTGACCTAACGCTGTGCAAACAGCACCAAGGCGAAGCAGTTTAGTCGGAGAATGCCCGTTCTCGCGACTAAACACCTTATTTAGTCCAGGAATACGTGTATTCTCAGACTTAGCATCGCGCTGCATTGAATAGCTCCAGAAGCTCTCTCGCGGTGCTATTCAATCCGCGTTGAATTGAATGAACCCCTTAGTCTATCTCCCCCACTAAGTCCATCTTCTGCATATGTTTCCTCTCTTAGTCCATCTTCTGCGTGCGTCTCCTCCTCCCTCTCAGTCCATCTCCTGCATGTTTCTCCCAGCCTCTCTTTTCTCATTTTCACACCTATATCATTCTCCCTTCTGCATGTTTCTTTCTGTCTATATTCACTGACCACCTTCTGCCTTTCTCCTTCTGCACAGTTTCTGCCTCTCTCCCCTTTTATCTGCCAAGCTTCGGTCAGTCACTTGATGCAGGGCTTCTGCGCCAATGGGACAGCCACAATTGGAAGCATGCAGCCACCCTGTTTAAATAGGGGGCACAGCTTACTGCTGTACCACCTGACCCTACCTTTACTGCATCTCCACTGGGTGAACAATTCTGAGAAATTCGCTTCCCCATGCTTTGCCAATTGTTCCACTTTCTGCTGTCTGTTCCCTATCTGTCTGTATGCCTTCATCTATCAATCACCTGTCTTTTACCTTCTGTTAGCCTTCTTGTCTCCAGTTTCTTCCCCATTCCCCTCCTCTTTGTGTGTTGTCTGTCCCTACCAGGGCTTAAAGTGGTTCTGGAGAGGTGGTGGGACTAATTTCCACCGCCACCGACTTCCCTCCCATTAAGCAGAGGCAGGGGCGATGGTAGGGTGTTAGGCACCCCCCGTAAACTACAAATGTGTGCCCTAACCCCCATACTGTCTAAAGTAACAGTGCGCGCAGAAAGCGCGTCACAAAAAAGGGGTGCGGCATCACATGGAAAGGGCGTGGCCACACAATAGTACCCCCAATACAAATTATGCAACACAGTAGCACACTCTTAGGGGGTTATTCAATTGTTTGAAAAGTCAGTTGGGTGTCTGTTTTTTTTCCTATCTAATAGACAGGATAAAACAGACACCCAACCGACTTTTCAAACATTTGCATTTCCCCCTTATTGTCATTACACTGTACATTGGCCCTCATTCCGAGTTGATCACTCTTGCTAGCTAGTTTTAGCAGCCGTGCAAACGCCTAGTCGCCGCCCACGGGGGAGTGTATTTTAGCATAGCAGGAGTGCGACCGCTTGTGCATCAGAGCGCCTGCAAACACATTTTGTGCAAAACAAGACCAGCCCTGTAGTTACTTATTCTGTGCGATGATTGCTGCGATGAAGGTCCCTGAATTGACGTCAGATACCCGCCCTGCAAACGCCTGCATTTTTCCTAACACTCCGAGAAAACGGTCTGTTGACACCCATAAACTCTCACTTCCTGTCAATCTTCTTGCGACCGCCAGTGTGACTCAAAGCGTCGCTAGATCCTGTGCAAAAGCACGTCGGCCGTTGTACCCGTATGATGCGCGTGCGCATAGCGGTGCATACGCATACGCAGATCATCCCCGTTTTGACATGATCGTTGCGCTGCGAAAATCCGTAGCGAGCGACCAACTCGGAATGACACCCATAGTGCCTCTATTTCATATTACACCACAGAGTAGTGCCCCATATTCACGCTATGCTACACCGTTGTGCCCCTTATACACATGCCCACAGTATCAGTGCCGCTTATATACAAAATAATTCCCAAGGTAACAGTGTCGCTTATACACATAATAATGGATACGGTATCAGTGCTGCTTACATACATAATAATACCCATGGTATCAGTGCCGATTGTACACATAATAATGCCAACGGTAGCAGTGCCGCTTATACACATAACGGCCATGGTATCAGTGCCGCTTATACACATAATGGGCAAGTATCAGTGCCGCTTATATACATAATAATGACCACAGTATCAGTGCTGCTTATAAACACATAATGTCCACGGTAGCAGTGCCACTTAAACACATAATAATGCCCACAGTAACAGTGGCGCTTATACTCATAATGGGCACAGTATCAGTGGCGCTTATACACATAATTGGCACGGTACCAGTACCGCTTGTATACATAATGCCCACGGTAGCAGTGCTGCTTATACACATAATGCCCATGGTAGCAGTGCTGCTTATACACATAATAATGGCCATCGTAGCAGTGCTGCTTATACACATGTACAAGGAAGCAGTGCCCCTTTTACAAATAATAAATGTCACCCCCACCCCACTTGCCTCATCTCTCAGTGGTATCTGCTCTCAGTGTGCCACCAGCTCCTTATTCCCTCCGCAGTCCAGCACCATTGGAGGGGGACTGGGGGAGGCGGGCTAAGGGTATCAGTCTAGCGCCGCCTGCCCACCGTCCCTTCTATTTGTGTGGGAGCTGCGGCTACACTACAGCGTTGCACTAAAGAATTCTCATGGCCGGGCAAAGTGGTCTGGTGGACACTGAACTGAGAGTATTCCTCTTCTGCATACTGTTACACCCCCCCATCCAGATCTCCATGTTACACTGGCACTACAGCTCTCAATCTTTAAAAAAATGTCCTGCAAACTGTAGTACCTGATAGTGGTACATGGAGATCTGTCTGACTGCTGCAATCAGGGCAGGCTCCATTTCACCATTTCTTCCAGCTTCTTCCTCCCTCCCTGCAGACAGGCTGGCATTACAGTCTGGTGGTGGCCGGGAGCGCAGTGCAGGCAGAGGTCAGAGTAGACTTATATCAGTGGCGGATCTAGACTTTACTTATAGGGGCAGGGCCAGTGCTAGGGTGTTCGGCGACCCGCTGCAAACTATAAATTTGCGCCCTCCCTCCCATACTTCCCAAAGGGACAGCGTGTCGAAGAGACAGCGCATGCCAGACATTGCTTCTGCATGGTGCCTGTGAGGCAGGTTGACTCGCGTCGCGTGGAGGGGTGAGGCTCCTGTACCAGTGCCGTAACTAGACATTTTAGCGCTGTGTGCAAAAAAACAGCATCTACGCCCCTCCCACCAAATATAAAACTGGGCCAATGCACGCCGTAGGCGCGCGCCAAAATATAGGAGCGTGGCTTTATGGGGAAGGGGCGTGTCCACATAGCTCCCTTTTACACAGTAAGGCAGGCAGAGTCCCTTTTTACACATTAGGCAGGTATTTTACACAGTATGGCACGTAGAGTACCATTTTACACATTACAGCAGCAGAGTCACCCTTTGTTACATATTACAGCAATAGAGAGTGAGTGAGAGTGAGTGTGTGTGTCTCAAGTCACCTGTTAGGGCGATGCGGCATCCAGGACTACCAGGCACAGACACTTATTTACTGGCGCTCACAGTCCCCTCTCCAATGCTCAGGCTGCGGCGGGTGTCACAGTAGAGGCAGTGGCGGCTCCTATACGGGACCAGGCGGCTGAAGGAGAGCTCTCTCTCTCCACTTCAGAGGTGGCGGCGGCGGGTCTCCCTGGCGCCATCAATAGAGGCAGCGGCGGCTCCTATACGGGACCAGGTGGCTGAAGGAGCGTTCCCTCTCCACTTCAGAGGTGGCGGCGGAGCTCACAGCCCCCGTCGCTTACAGAGGCAGGCACCGGCGGGCAGCGGAAATTTCACTACTCCATCACTGACCAAAACAGCCGTAGGTAGGGGTGTGCTGCCAGATGGTGCGCCTTCACTGCACTTGCGCTGTGGGCAAGGCACCTTCGGTACACACCTAGTTACGGCCCTGACCTGTATGGACACAGAACACAGACGGGGAAGGGGGGTGACACAGTGACTGAGACAGAACACACAGAGGTGGGTGTGACACAGTGACAGAACACTGGGGGGTGACAAAGTGACAGAACACTGGGGGGTGACACTAACATTACACTGGGGGGGAGGCACAGTGACAGAACACTGGGGGGTGACACTAACATAACACTGGGGGGGGTGACACAATGACAGAACACTTTGGGGGTGACACTAACATAACGGGGGGGGGTGACACACTTCACAGAACACTGGGGGGGGTGAAACACTTCTTCACAGAACACTGGGGGGGTGACACTTCACAGAACACTGGGGAGGGGGGTGACACTTCACAGAACTGGGGAGGGGGGTGACACTTCACAGAACACTGGGGAGGGGGGTGACACTACACAGAACACTGGGGAGGGGGGTGACACTACACAGAACACTGGGGAGGGGGGTGACCCTTCACAGAACACTGGGGAGTGGGGTGACACTTCACAGAACACTGAGGGGGGGGGGGGTGACACTACACAGAACACTGGGGAGGGGGGTGACACTACACAGAACACTGGGGAGGGGGGTGACACTTCACAGAACACTGGGGAGGGGGGTGACACTTCACAGAACTGGGGAGGGGGGTGACACTTCACAGAACACTGGGGAGGGGGGTGACACTACACAGAACACTGGGGAGGGGGGTGACACTTCACAGAACACTGGGGAGGGGGGTGACCCTTCACAGAACACTGGGGAGGGGGGTGACACTTCACAGAACACTGAGGGGGGGGGTGACACTTCACAGAACACTGAGGGGGGGGTGTGACACTTCACAGAACACTGGGGAGGGGGGTGTGACACTTCACAGAACACTGGGGAGGGGGGGGTGACACTTCACAGAACACTGGGGAGGGGGGTGACACTTCACAGAACACTGGGGGGGGTGACACCTCACAGAACACTGGGGGGGACGACACTTCACAGAACACTGGGGGGGGTGACACTTCACAGAACACCGGGGAGGGGGGGGGGAGAACACTGGGGGGGGGGAGGTGAAACACTTCACAGAACACTGTGGGGGGGGGGGGGGGCACTTCACATAACACTGGGGGGGGGGGTGACACTTCACAGAACACTGGGGGGGGGTGACACTTCACAGAACACTGGGGGGGGGGGGTGACTCTTCACATACACATCCTGTTACATCCCATTCACCACACACATCCACTCACCCACCCCCTGTTCCCTGGAGTCACCACCCTCCACGCAAGCCCATATATGTATGATATGTATGCATGCATGTGCAAAGTCAAATGTTACCTCCAGGTCCCCACAGCATAGAGGGAGGCAGGCAGGGTACGGGCCACACAGACGATCACTTGACCCCAGGCAAAGTTGGGGGCGTGGCCACGGGGGGTCCTTTTTTAAACACCCCCTTCATAGCAAGCTGCACAGGCTGGACGCTGGAGCCCGGGAGATGGTGGCGCTGCAGGAACTGCCCCACTGTGCCCAGCACCAGCAGAAATCAAAGTCAGCACTAGTTTGTGTTATGGCTGGGGCCGGCTCTGCTGCAGGACCCGCGGCTGCAGTCTCTCCTGCCGAACGCGCCAAACGCCTCTGCCTCCACAGGTAGGTCCTGTGCTTCCTATAGCTGCTGGCGGCCGCGATGCAGGGTGACACCTAGAGGGGGCAGAGCCACATATGAGAGGCGGTCCCGCACGCCACTCGGCCCACCGGGGACTTCCCCGGTGCTAGAAATGGCCAATCCGGCCCTGGCCGTATCGGAGTCAGAACCTGTGGGGTCCGTGTAAGTGCCGTCTTCATCCGACGAGGTGTCAGTGACAGCAGTGGATTGTGAGGAGACAAGCGCTCGCTTAGAGGACCGCTTGGACGTAGGCAAGCGACGATCAGACTTTTTAGTAGTCAGGGACTGGTTCAACTTCTTTATTTGAGCAGATAAATCGTCCGCCCACGGCGGGTTAGCTGCAGGGACCACAAACGGTTGCACCGGCATTGGGGGTCCCATAGGGGGTGTTAGTTTATGAACTAGCGTATGCAGAAGCGTGGAAAAAGCGGCCCACGGCGGGTCATTATTTGCCACCGTCCCACTGGGGGGCAAGGAGCCCCCAGAACCAGAGCCCAAAGCTGCTATATTCTCCTCATAGGTATCTGCGGCTTCAGCAACACCGGAAGTGTGTTCAGCCCCAGAACCGTTACCCTCAGAATCAGACATAATATATATAGATATAACTTGCAGTATCAGGTAACACAGTACAATTTGTCAGCAGCACAATACCTCTAGCCCAAACCCCTGCGCAGTGTAGTCAGCACCAGCAGAGATAAAGGAGAGATATGGTGACTAAATCACAGAGAAAATAAATATTTACTCACCGGTAATTCTATTTCTCGTAGTCCGTAGTGGATGCTGGGAACTCCGTAAGGACCATGGGGAATAGCGGGCTCCGAAGGAGACTGGGCACTCTAAGAAAGAATTAGGACTACCTGGTGTGCACTGGCTCCTCCCTCTATGCCCCTCCTCCAGACCTCAGTTAAGGAAACTGTGCCCGGAAGAGCTGACACAATAAGGAAGGGATTTGGAATCCCGGGTAAGACTCATACCAGCCACACCAATCACACCGTACAACTCGTGATACTATATCCAGTTAACAGTATGAACAACAACTGAGCCTCACGAACAGATGGCTCAGAACAATAACCCTTTAGTTAGGCAATAACTATATACAAGTATTGCAGACAATCCGCACTTGGGATGGGCGCCCAGCATCCACTACGGACTACGAGAAATAGAATTACCGGTGAGTAAATTCTTATTTTCTCTGACGTCCTAGTGGATGCTGGGAACTCCGTAAGGACCATGGGGATTATACCAAAGCTCCCAAACGGGCGGGAGAGTGCGGATGACTCTGCAGCACCGAATGAGCAAACTCAAGGTCCTCCTCAGCCAGGGTATCAAACTTGTAGAATTTTGCAAATGTGTTTGAACCCGACCAAGTAGCAGCTCGGCAAAGTTGTAAAGCCGAGACCCCTCGGGCAGCCGCCCAAGAAGAGCCCACTTTCCACGTGGAATGGGCTTTTACAGATTTAGGATGCGGCAGTCCAGCCGCAGAATGTGCAAGTTGAATCGTGCTACAAATCCAGCGAGCAATAGTCTGCTTAGAAGCAGGAGCACCCAGCTTGTTGGGTGCATACAGGATAAATAGCGAGTCAGTTTTCCTGACTCCAGCCCTCCTGGAAACATATATTTTCAGGGCCCTGACTACGTCCAGTAACTTGGAATCCTCCAAGTCCCGAGTAGCCGCAGGCACCACAATAGGTTGGTTCACATGAAAAGCTGAAACCACCTTAGGAAGGAATTGTGAACGAGTACTCAATTCCGCCCTATCCATATGAAAAATCAGATAAGGGCTTTTACAAGACAAAGCCGCCAATTCTGATACACGCCTGGCCGACGCCAAGGCCAACAGCATGACCACTTTCCACGTGAGGTATTTTAGCTCCACGGTTTTAAGTGGCTCAAACCAATGCGACTTTAGGAAATCCAACACCACGTTGAGATCCCATGGTGCCACTGGAGGCACAAAAGGGGGCTGAATATGCAGCACTCCTTTAACAAAAGTCTGAACTTCAGGCAGTGAAGCCAGTTCTTTTTGGAAGAAAATCGACAGAGCCGAGATCTGGACCTTAATGGAACCCAATTTTAGGCCCATAGTCACTCCTGACTGTAGGAAGTGCAGAAATCGACCGAGCTGAAATTCCTCCGTTGGGGCCTTCCTGGCCTCACACCAAGCAACATATTTTCGCCATATGCGGTGATAATGTCTTACGGTCACATCTTTCCTAGCTTTAATCAGCGTAGGAATGACTTCCTCCGGAATGCCCTTTTCTTTTAGGATCCGGTGTTCAACCACCATGCCGTCAAACGCAGCCGCGGTAAGTCTTGGAACAGACAGGGCCCCTGCTGCAGCAGGTCCTGTCTGAGCGGCAGAGGCCATGGGTCCTCTGAGATCATTTCTTGAAGTTCTGGGTACCAAGCTCTTCTTGGCCAATCCGGAACCACAAGTATAGTTCTTACTCCTCTCCTTCTTATTATTCTCAGTACCTTGGGTATGAGAGGCAGAGGAGGGAACACATAAACCGACTGGTACACCCACGGTGTCACTAGAGCGTCCACAGCTATCGCCTGAGGGTCCCTTGACCTGGCGCAATATCTTTTTAGCTTTTTGTTGAGGCGGGACGCCATCATGTCCACCTGTGGCCTTTCCCAACGGTGTACAATCATTTGGAAGACTTCTGGATGAAGTCCCCACTCTCCCGGGTGGAGGTCGTGCCTGCTGAGGAAGTCTGCTTCCCAGTTGTCCACTCCCGGAATGAACACTGCTGACAGTGCTAACACATGATTTTCCGCCCATCGGAGAATCCTTGTGGCTTCTGCCATCGCCATCCTGCTTCTTGTGCCGCCCTGACGGTTTACATGGGCGACCGCCGTGATGTTGTCTGACTGGATCAGCACCGGCTGGTGTTGAAGCAGGGGTCTTGCCTGACTTAGGGCATTGTAAATGGCCCTTAGTTCCAGAATATTTATGTGTAGGGAAGTCTCCTGACTCGTCCATAGTCCTTGGAAGTTTCTTCCCTGTGTGACTGCCCCCCAACCTCGAAGGCTGGCATCCGTGGTCACCAGGACCCAGTCCTGTATGCCGAATCTGCGGCCCTCTAGAAGATGAGCACTCTGCAGCCACCACAACAGCGACACCCTGGTCCTTGGAGACAGGGATATCAGCCGATGCATCTGAAGATGCGATCCGGACCACTTGTCCAACAGATCCCACTGAAAGATCCTTGCATGGAACCTTCCGAATGGAATTGCTTCGTAAGAAGCTACCATCTTTCCCAAGACTCGCGTGCAGTGGTACACAGACACCTGTTTTGGTTTTAGGAGGTCTCTGACTAGAGATGACAATTCCTTGGCCTTCTCCTCCTCCGGGAGAAACAACTTTTTCTGTTCTGTGTCCAGAACCATCCCCAGGAACAGTAGACACGTTGTAGGAACCAGCTGCGACTTTGGAATATTCAGGATCCAGCCGTGCTGTTGTAGCACTTCCCGAGCTAGTGCTACTCCGATCAACAACTGTTCCCTGGAGCTCGCCTTTATAAGGAGATTGTCCAAGTACGGGATAATTATAACTCCCTTTTTTCGAAGGAGTATCATCATTTCGGCCATTACCTTGGTAAATACCCTCGGTGCCGTGGACAGACCAAACGGCAACGTCTGGAATTGGTAATGACAGTCCTGTACCACAAATCTGAGGTACTCCTGGTGAGGAGGGTAAATGGGGACATGCAGGTAAGCATCCTTGATGTCCAGTGATACCATGTAATCCCCTTCGTCCAGGCTTGCAATAACCGCCCTGAGCGATTCCATTTTGAACTTGAACCTTCTTATATAAGTGTTCAAGGATTTCAAATTTAAAATGGGTCTCACCGAACCGTCCGGTTTTGGTACCACAAACATTGTGGAATAGTAACCCCGTCCCTGTTGAAGGAGGGGTACTTTGGTTATCACCTGCTAGGAGTACAGCTTGTGAATCGCCTCCAGCACCGCCTCCCTGTCTGGGGGAGTAGTTGGCAAGGCTGATTTGAGGAAACGGCGAGGGGGAGACGTCTCGAATTCCCGCTTGTACCCCTGAGATACCACTTGTAGAATCCAGGGATCCACCCGTGAGCGAACCCACTGGTCGCTGAAGTTCCGGAGACGGGCCCCCACCGCACCTGGCTCCACCTGTGGAGCCCCAGCGTCATGCGGTGGACTTAGAGGAAGCGGGAGAGGACTTTTGTTCCTGGGAACTTGCTGTTTGGTGCAGCTTTTTCCCCCTACCTCTGCCTCTGGGCAGAAAGGACGCGCCTTTAACCCGCTTGCCTTTCTGGGGTCGAAAGGACTGTACCTGATAATACGGTGCTTTCTTTGGCTGTGAGGGAACATGGGGTAAAAATGTCGACTTCCCAGCCGTCGCTGTGGAAACGAGGTCCGAGAGACCATCCCCAAACAATTCCTCACCCTTGCAAGGCAAAACCTCCATGTGCCTTTTAGAATCTGCATCACCTGTCCACTGCCGAGTCCATAATACTCTCCTGGCAGAAATGGACATTGCATTTATTCTAGATGCCAGTTGGCAAATATCCCTCTGTGCATCTCTCATGTATAAGACTACGTCTTTAATATGCTCTACAGTTAGCAATATAGTGTCCCTGTCAAGGGTATCAATGTTATCAGACAGGGAATCTGACCACGCAGCTGCAGCACTGCACATCCATGCTGAAGCAATAGCCGGTCTCAGTATAATACCTGAGTGTGTATATACAGACTTCAGGATAGCCTCCTGCTTTCTATCCGCAGGCTCCTTTAGGGCGGCCGTATCCGGAGACGGTAGTGCCACCTTCTTTGACAAGCGTGTGAGTGCTTTATCCACCCTAGGGGATGTCTCCCAACGTATCCTATCCTCTGGCGGGAAAGGGTACGCCCTTAGTAACTTTTTGGAAATTACCAGTTTCTTATCGGGGGAAACCCACGCTTCATCACACACTTCATTTAACTCTTCAGAAGGGGGAAAAAAACCACAGGTTGCTTTTTCTCCCCAAACATAATACCCTTTTTTGTGGTACCAGGGTTAATGTCAGAAATGTGCAACACATTTTTCATTGCCGTAATCATGTAACGGATGGCCCTATTGGAATGTACACTAGTCTCATCGTCGTCGACACTGGAGTCAGTATCCGTGTCGACATCTGTGTCTGCCATCTGAGGTAGCGGGCGTTTTTGAGCCCCTGATGGCTTTTGAGACGCCTGGGCAGGCACGAACTGAGAAGCCGGCTGTCCCACATCTGCTATGTCATCAAACCTCTTATGTAAGGAGTTGACACTGTCACGTAATTCCTTCCACATATCCATCCACTCAGGTGTCGACCCCGCAGGGGGTGACATCACATCTATCAGCACCTGCTCCGCCTCCACATAAGCCTCCTCATCAAACATGTCGACACAGCCGTACCGACACTCCGCACACACACAGGGAATGCTCTGACTGAGGACAGGACCCCACAAAGTCCTTTGGGGAGACAGAGAGAGAGTATGCCAGCACACACCACAGTGCTATAAATCACAGGGATGTACACTATAATGAGTGATTTTACCCTATAGCAGCAATAATAAGAATTTACTTACCGATAATTCTATTTCTCGGAGTCCGTAGTGGATGCTGGGGTTCCTGAAAGGACCATGGGGAATAGCGGCTCCGCAGGAGACAGGGCACAAAAAAGTAAAGCTTTTACCAGATCAGGTGGTGTGCACTGGCTCCTCCCCCTATGACCCTCCTCCAGACTCCAGTTAGGTACTGTGCCCGGACGAGCGTACACAATAAGGGAGGCAATTTGAATCCCGGGTAAGACTCATACCAGCCACACCAATCACACCGTACAACTTGTGATCTAAACCCAGTTAACAGTATGATAACAGAAAGAGCCTCTTAAAGATGGCTCCTTAACAATATAACCCGAATTTGTTAACAATAACTATGTACAGTATTGCAGATAATCCGCACTTGGGATGGGCGCCCAGCATCCACTACGGACTCCGAGAAATAGAATTATCGGTAAGTAAATTCTTATTTTCTCTATCGTCCTAAGTGGATGCTGGGGTTCCTGAAAGGACCATGGGGATTATACCAAAGCTCCCAAACGGGCGGGAGAGTGCGGATGACTCTGCAGCACCGAATGAGAGAATTCCAAGTCCTCTTTTGCCAGGGTATCAAATTTGTAGAATTTTACAAACGTGTTTTCCCCCGACCACGTAGCTGCTCGACAGAATTGTAATGCCGAGACCCCTCGGCCAGCCGCCCAAGATGAGCCCACCTTCCTTGTGGAATGGGCCTTAACAGATTTAGGCTGTGGCAGGCCTGCCACAGAATGAGCAAGTTGAATTGTGTTACAAATCCAACGAGCAATCGTCTGCTTAGAAGCAGGGGCACCCAACTTGTTGGGTGCATATAGTATCAACAGCGAGTCAGATTTTCTGACTTCAGCCGTCCTTGAAATGTATATTTTTAAGGCTCTGACAACGTCCAACAACTTGGAGTCCTCCAAGTCGCCAGTGGCCGCAGGCACCACAATAGGTTGGTTCAGGTGAAACGCTGATACCACCTTAGGGAGAAAATGCGGACGAGTCCTCAGTTCTGCCCTATCCGAATGGAAGATTAGATAAGGGCTTTTATAAGATAAAGCCGCCAATTTAGATACTCTCCTGGCGGAAGCCAGGGCCAGTAACATAGTCACTTTCCATGTGAGATATTTAAAATCCACCTTTTTCAATGGTTCAAACCAATGGGATTTGAGGAAATCTAAAACTACATTTAGATCCCACGGTGCCACCGGAGGCACCACAGGAGGCTGTATATCCAGTACTCCTTTAACAAAAGTCTGTACCTCAGGAACTGAGGCCAATTCTTTTTGGAAGAATATTGACAGGGCCGAAATTTGAACCTTAATAGATCTCAATTTGAGACCCATAGACAATCCTGATTGTAGGAAATGTAGGAAACGACCCAGTTGAAATTCCTCCGTCGGAACACTCCGATCCTCGCACCACGCGACATATTTTCGCCAAATGCGGTGATAATGTTTCGCGGTGACTTCCTTCCTTGCCTTAATCAAGGTAGGAATGACTTCTTCTGGAATGCCTTTCCCTTTTAGGATCTGGCGTTCAACCGCCATGCCGTCAAACGCAGCCGCGGTAAGTCTTGAAAGAGACAGGGACCCTGTTGTAGCAGGTCCCTTCTCAGAAGTAGAGGGCACGGGTCGTCCGTGACCAACTCTTGAAGTTCCGGGTACCAAGTCCTTCTTGGCCAATCCGGAGCCACTAGTATTGTTCTTACTCCTCCTCACCGTATAATCTTCAATACCTTTGGTATGAGAGGCAGAGGAGGAAACACATATACTGATTTGTACACCCAAGGTGTTACCAGTGCGTCCACAGCTATTGCCTGTGGATCTCTTGACCTGGCGCAATACTTGTCCAGTTTCTTGTTGAGGCGAGACGCCATCATGTCTACCATTGGTCTTTCCCAACAGTTTATTAGCATGTGGAAGACTTCTGGATGAAGACCCCCCTCTCCCGGGTGAATATCGTGTCTGCTGAGGAAGTCTGCTTCCCAGTTGTCCACGCCCGGGAAGAACACTGCTGACAGTGCTATTACGTGATTCTCCGCCCAGCGAAGAATCTTGGCAGCTTCTGCCATTGCACTCCTGCTTCTTGTGCCGCCCTGTCTGTTTACATGGGCGACCGCCGTGATGTTGTCCGACTGAATCAACACCGGTTTTCCTTGCAGGAGTGGTTCCGCCTGGCTTAGAGCATTTTAGATTGCTCTTAGTACCAGAATGTTTATGTGAAGAGACTTTTCCAGGTTCGTCCATACCCCCTGGAAGTTTCTTCCTTGTGTGACTGCTCCCCAACCTCTCAGGCTGGCGTCCGAGGTCACCAGGATCAAATCCTGTATGCCGAATCTGCGGCCCTCCAATAGATGAGCCTTTTGCAACCACCACAGAAGATATACCCTTGTCCTTGGCGACAGGGTTATTCGCAGGTGCATCTGAGGATGCGACCCTGACCATTTGTCCAACAGATCCCTTTGGAAAATTCTTGCATGGAATCTGCCGAATGGAATTGCTTCGTAAAAAGCCACCATTTTTCCCAGGACTCTTGTGCATTGATGTACAGACACCTTTCCTGGTTTTAGGAGGTTCCTGACAGGTCGGATAACTCCTTGGCTTTTTCCTCGGGAAGAAAAACCTTTTTCTGAACCGTGTCCAGAATCATCCCTAGGAACAGCAGACGTATCGTCGGAAAACAGCTGCGATTCTTGGAATATTTAGAATCCAGTCGTGCCGTCGAAGAACTACTTTAGATAGTGCTCTTCCGACCTCCAACTGTTCTCTGGAACTTGCCCTTTTTAGGTCGTGCAAGTAAGGGATAATTTAGATGCCTTTTTTCTTTGAAGAAACATCTTTTCGGCCATTACCTTGGTAAAAAGGCCCGGGGTGCCGTGGATAATTCAAACGGCATCGTCTGAAACTGATATTGACAGTTCTGTACCACGAACCAGAGGTACCCTTGATGAGAAGGACAAAATTTGGACATGGAGGTAATCCTTGATGTCCAGGGACACCATATAGTCCCCTTTTTTCCGGTTCGCTATCACTGCTCTGAGTGACTTTATCTCGATTTGAACCTTTTATGTAAGTGTTCAAAACATTTTAGATTTAGACTATGTGTCACCAAGCCGTCTGGCTTCAGTACCACAATATAGTGTGGAAAAATAATACCCTTTTCCTTGTCGTAGGAGGGGTACTTTGATTATCACCTGCTGGATATACAGCTTGTGAATTGTTTCCAATGCTGCCTCCCTGTCGGAGGGAGCCGTTGGTAAAGCAGACTTCAGGAACCTGCGAGGAGAAGATGTCTCGACTCTCCAATCTTTACCCCTGGGATAATACTCGTACGATCTAGGGGTCAACTTGCGAGTGATCCCACTGCGCCCTGAGACTCTTGAGACTACCCCCCCACCTTGAGTCCGCTTGCACGGCCCCAGCGTCATGCTGAGGACTTGGCAGACGCGGTGGAGGGCTTCTTTTCCTGGGAAAGGGCTGCCTGCTGCAGTCTACTTCCCTTACCTCTATGTCTGGGCAGATATGACTGGCCTTTTGCCTGCATGCCCTCATGGGAAAGGAAAGATTGAGGCTGAAAAGACGGTGTCTTTTTTAGCTGAGATGTAACTTGGGGTAAAAAAGGTTGGATTTCCCAGCTGTTGCTGTGGTCCCCAGGTCCGATGGACCGACCCCCAAATAACTCCTTCCCTTTATACAGCAATACTTCCATCTGCCGTATGGGATCTGTATCACCTGACCACTGTCGTGTCCCTGACATCTTCTGGGAGATATGGACAACGCACTTATCTTGATGCCAGAGAGCAAATATCCCTCTGTGCATCTCACATACATATATATAGAATGCATCCTATTAAATGCTCTACATGAATAAAATATTTTCAGTCAGGGAATCCGACCAAGCCAACCCAGCACTGCATCTCCAGGCTGATGGCGATCGCTGGTCGCAGTATAACCACCGTATGTGTGTATATACTTTTTAGGATATTTTTCCAGCTTCCTATCAGCTGGCTCCTTGAGGGCGGCCGTATCTGGAGACGGTAACGCCACTTGATAAGCGTGTGAGCGCCTTATCACCCTAAGGGGTGTTTCCCAACGTACCCTAATTTCTGGCGGGAAAGGGTATAACGCCAATATTTGCTATCGGGGTAACCCTACGCATCATCACACACTTCATTTTATTTTATCTGATTCAGGAAAAACTACAGGTAGTTTTTTCCACTCCCACATAATACCCTTTCTTGTGGTACTTGTAGTATCAGAAACACGTAACACCTCCTTCATTGCCCTTAACGTGTGGCCCTAATGAGAAATACGTTTGTTTATTCACCGTCGACACTGTATTCAGTGTCCGTGTCTGTGTCTGTGTCGACCGACTGAGGTAAATGGGCGTTTTTAAAACCCCTGACGGTGTTTCTGAGACGCCTGGACCGGTCCTAATAGATTGTCGGCCGTCTCATGTCGTCAACCGACCTTGCAGCGTGTTGACATTCTCACGTAATTCTCTAAATAAGCCATCCATTCCGGTGTCGACTCCCTAGAGAGTGACATCACCATTACAGGCAATTTCTCCGCCTCCTCACCAACATCGTCCTCATACATGTCGACACACACGTGCCGACACACAGCACACACACCGGGAATGCTCTGACAGAGGACAGGACCCACTAGCCCTTTGGGGAGACAGAGGGAGAGTCTGCCAGCACACACCAAAAACGCTATAATTATATAGGGACAACCTTATATAAGTGTTTCTCCCTTATAGCATCTTTTATATATATACAATATCGCCAAAATCAGTGCCCCCCCTCTCTGTTTTAACCCTGTTTCTGTAGTGCAGTGCAGGGGAGAGCCTGGGAGCCTTCTCTCCAGCTTTTCTGTGAGAGAAAATGGCGCTGTGTGCTGAGGAGATAGGCCCCGCCCCTTTTACGGCGGGCTCGTCTCCCGCTATTTTTGAAGTTAGGCAGGGGTTAAATATCTCCATATAGCCTCTGTGGGCTATATGTGAGGTATTTTTTGCCTCTAATAAGGTTTTTATTTGCCTCTCAGAGCGCCCCCCCCAGCGCTCTGCACCCTCAGTGACTGTTGTGTGAAGTGTGCTGAGAGGAAAATGGCGCACAGCTGCAGTGCTGTGCGCTACCTTTATGAAGACTCAGGAGTCTTCAGCCGCCGATTTTGGACCTCTTCTCTCTTCAGCGTCTGCAAGGGGGCCGGCGGCGCGGCTCCGGTGACCATCCAGGCTGTACCTGTGATCGTCCCTCTGGAGCTAGTGTCCAGTAGCCAAGCAGCAAATCCACTCTGCACGCAGGTGAGTTCACTACTTCTCCCCTAAGTCCCTCGTTGCAGTGATCCTGTTGCCAGCAGGACTCACTGTAAAGTAAAAAACCTAAGCTAAACTTTCTCTAAGCAGCTCTTTAGGAGAGCCACCTAGATTGCACCCTTCTCGTTCGGGCACAAAATCTAACTGGAGTCTGGAGGAGGGTCATAGGGGGAGGAGCCAGTGCACACCACCTGATCTGGTAAAAGCTTTACTTTTTTGTGCCCTGTCTCCTGCGGAGCCGCTATTCCCCATGGTCCTTTCAGGAACCCCAGCATCCACTTAGGACGATAGAGAAATATATAGTATTTGCGCCTAAATTTAGTGCCCCCCCTCTCTTTTTTACCCTATTGAGCCTGGAAACTGCAGGGGAGAGCCTGGGGAGCGTCCTTCCAGCCGAGCTGTGAGAGGAAATGGCGCCAGTGTGCTGAGGGAGATAGCCCCGCCCCCTTCACGGCGGACTTCTCCCGCTTTTTTTTTATGGATATATGGCAGGGGATTTTACACATATATAGTCTTAATGACTATATTATGTGTATTTTTTTGCCAATGTAAGGTAATCTGCACCCATCAGTGACCGGAGTGTGAGGTGTGCATGGGGAGCAATGGCGCACAGCTGCAGTGCTGTGCGCTACCTTAATGAAGACCGGAGTCTTCAGCCGCCGATTTCCTGGACGTTCTTCTTGCTTCTGGCTCTGCAAGGGGGAAGGCGGCGCGGTTCCGGGACCGGACGACCGAGGCTGGGCCTGTGTTCGATCCCTCTGGAGCTAATGGTGTCCAGTAGCCTAGAAGCCCAAGCTAGCTGCAAGCAGGTAGGTTCGCTTCTCTCCCCTAAGTCCCTCGTCGCAGTGAGTCTGTTGCCAGCAGATCTCACTGAAAATAAAAAACCTAAATATACTTTCTTTTCTAGAAGCTCAGGAGAGCCCCTAGTGTGCATCCAGCTCGAGCCGGGCACAGATTCTAACTGAGGTCTGGAGGAGGGGCATAGAGGGAGGAGCCAGTGCACACCAGGTAGTCCTAATTCTTTCTTAGAGTGCCCAGTCTCCATCGGAGCCCGCTATTCCCCATGGTCCTTACGGAGTTCCCAGCATCCACTAGGACGTCAGAGAAAAATATATTAGATAAAACCTGACGCACCAAGCCCCCTCAGGTTATAGAATATAGGGATAGCAGGTTGAGTGAAAGACACGAAATGGACACCACTCAGCTATCAAATGCACACACAAATAGTCACAGTCTGTACAATGCAGAGGTTATTACGAACAATAATACTGCACTGGACTAGCTTACACAGCTATATAACAATAGATATAACAGTACACAGTAAGAACTGGATGTATATCACAGGGTAATTGTACTAGAAAACCCTGACTAAGTGCACTCTTTCTTAACTAACACTGACTAAAAAAAAGGCAAGTAGAATACTTAAGTGTCTTGTAAAGTCACAGCACTGACAACCAGGCGGCTTTACATAGGAGGATTTGCCCAAGCATTCCCAGGAACAGTGAGCTGAGGGATAATGGCGCCGCAGACACTGCCAGGGAGTGAGGGAGAGACAGATATGCAGCTCCAGGGCGGGAACATTTGCAGAAAATGGCGCCCTGGGGCTGGGGGAGGGGCTTCAGGTCCAAGCTCTATCCCCCTGCTGGCAAAACCACCGGGTACTGCGGGCTCTAATAAAACGGTTTATACAGAAAACCTGACCTGTCCCATGCCCTGGTGATCTAGTGGGATCGCCTGTACTGCCACAGTGTCCACCGCCAGCGCGCGCGGCCCGCCTCCCACTGACCGCGCCGGATCGCGATAAAGAACGGGTCCCGCAAGCAGGACCCACTTACCACCTCCCGAAGCGCGGCCACGCAATCCCGGAGAGCCCCCGTTGTGTGTGCCTGACAAGAAGAAAACCGGAGCCTCCTGCTGTAGTTACCCGGCAACCAGGGCTCGGGAGTGTACAGCGCCGCTGGGGAGAGCCGGAGCTGCAGCCGTGAATGTAACACTGCTGCTGCCCTTGAAGTCTTCACTTTTTTCCTCAGAAAAAAAGCTCTTCTTAGGGCTGCCTAGAGCAGCCCCTCTGTTAAGTGCCTGCTACTGCAGCACCAACTACAAAACTGAGATCCTGTGCAGGGAGGCGGGGTGATATAGGAGGCAGCGCTATGCATTCTGGGAACAGTCAAAGCTTTGAGCCTGTTGGTGCCTCGGATCAAGATCCTACTCTACACCCCATTGTCCATTCCTTGTGGAGTCCAGTGTACCCCGCAGCATAAATTCAGATAGCAGTACACTTAACGAACACTGTCTAAAATGACGTGTAGAATACTTAAGTGCCTGTAAATGCACAGCGCTGATGAGACAGCCGGCTTTACAGAGGAGACAGAGCACTGCAGTCCCGGAGATCAGCCCAGCTAGTAGTGAAGATGGCGCCAAAATCTGTCAGGGAGTGAGGGAGAGTGAAATGCAGCTCCAGGACGGGAACACCAGCAGTAGATGGCGCCCGGAGCAGGAGGGGCTACTGGTCAGCGCCTTATCCCCTATGCTGGTCCTCACCTCCAGGTACTGTGGAGCCTATATTGAAAGGATTTTAGTAAATCCGACATGTGCTCCCTTGCCCTGTTGGATACAGTGGGGTCCCTGTTCAGTACAGTGTCCACGCCAGCCAGGAGACAGATCACAATTAACCAGGTCGCACCTGGGGGACCCTCTTACCTCCTCCCTGATATGCAGCCACGTAATCCTGGAGAGCATCACCGTTGGTGTGCCTGATGACCGGTGCGCCTCCGCTGCATGTACATGGGAACCCGGCCGCGGGAGTATGCAGCGCTGCTGGTGAGGTGATGGAGCCGCAGCACAGAATGTCAGACTGAGGTAAATAGTGCTGCGGACCTTGAAGTCTTCTTAAAAAGCTCTTTTCAGGGCTGCCTAGCGCAGCCGCACCTGTCAGTGACCTGCACTGCAGGCACCAACTTACAAACTGAGCTCCAGTGCCTGGAGGCGGGGTTATAGAGGAGGCGGTGCAGTGCATCCTGGGAACAGTCAAAGCTTTAGCCTGTTTGTGCCTCGGATCAAGATCCAACTCTACACCCCGATGTACTCCCTGTGGAATCCCAGTGTACCCCGCTGCAGATATTAAGCTAGACCAGTTTTTCCCCCAGCAGTCAGTACTAGTTTTATTGGGGTTTATCAAATAAAATGGTGAAAGATGGACGGCGGCAGGCTTGGTCTCCACTTTATGTCCTAAATGTAGGGGATCTGCTGCTGACCTCTGGCATAGCCACTGGTCTCATCCACCGATTGCTAATATTTGGTCTGTGAGGATGACTCCAGCAATGGAATGTTTGTCTACCCCGAGAAAAGTGCCTGTTTGCACAGAGTACTGCAGACACATTGAAACACTACCAACAATCCTATGTTACTTTAGAAAATGTAACAAGCACAGTATATATTGGTAGGAACTGGATGACTCCTCAGGCTCGCTCTTGGATTGGCCTAATTCCACTGTTTCCCAGAACAGGTTAATGTTCACCAAAATAAATTCCATTCCAAACGTAATATAAGCCCCTTTGACAGTCTACCAGGCACGCCTTGGATCTGGATTCCTAGCCATCCTAATTTTAATAATGTGTTCTATGGGTATTCCAGCCACCTCATTCTGTATTATGCAGTTGGACCGTTTTACCTTGATGGCTGCTCATTTTTTTCCCCCAGGAAAGACTGTTCCTTATACTCTTCTAAAAAAACAAAAAAAAAACCCATGTCTTGATATGTAGACCTTATGCTTGTTTTTTTCATGTTATTTTACTTTTATTCATTGGAGTTAAGTTTTGAAGCATACTTGATAACGAAAATGGTGAAGTGTTATAACCCAAGTAAAAATAAGAATTTACTCACCGGTAATTCTATTTCTCGTAGTCCGTAGTGGATGCTGGGAACTCCGTAAGGACCATGGGGAATAGACGGGCTCCGCAGGAGACTGGGCACTCTAAAAAAAGATTAGGTACTATCTGGTGTGCACTGGCTCCTCCCTCTATGCCCCTCCTCCAGACCTCAGTTAGGGAAACTGTGCCCGGAAGAGCTGACATTACAAGGAAAGGAAATTTTGAATCCAGGGTAAGACCCATACCAGCCACACCAATCACACCGTACAACTTGTGATAACCTTACCCAGTTAACAGTATGAATAACAACTGAGCCTCACTCAACGGATGGCTCATAACAATAACCCTTATTTAAGCAATAACTATATACACGTATTGCAGAGAGTCCGCACTTGGGACGGGCGCCCAGCATCCACTACGGACTACGAGAAATAGAATTACCGGTGAGTAAATTCTTATTTTCTCTGACGTCCTAGTGGATGCTGGGAACTCCGTAAGGACCATGGGGATTATACCAAAGCTCCCAAACGGGCGGGAGAGTGCGGATGACTCTGCAGCACCGAATGAGTAAACACAAGGTCCTCCTTAGCCAGGGTATCAAACTTGTAGAACTTTGCAAATGTGTTTGAACCCGACCAAGTAGCAGCTCGGCAAAGCTGTAATGCAGAGACCCCTCGGGCAGCCGCCCAAGAAGAGCCCACCTTCCTTGTGGAATGGGCTTTTACCGATTTTGGATGCGGCAATCCAGCCGCAGAATGAACCTGCTGAATCGTGCTACAGATCCAGCGAGCAATAGTTTGCTTTGAAGCAGGAGCACCCAGCTTGTTGGGTGCATGCAAGATAAATAGCGAGTCAGTCTTCCTGACTCCAGCTGTTCTGGAAACATATATTTTCAAAGCCCTGACTACGTCCAGCAACTTGGAGTCCTCCAAGTCCCGAGTAGCCGCAGGCACCACAATAGGTTGGTTCAAATGAAACGATGACACCACCTTTGGGAGAAATTGGGGACGAGTCCTCAATTCTGCCCTGTTCATATGGAAGATCAGATAAGGGCTTTTACATGACAAAGCCGCCAATTCCGACACACGCCTAGCCGATGCTAAGGCCAACAGCATGACCACTTTCCACGTGAGATACTTTAGTTCCACGGTCTTAAGTGGCTCAAACCAGTGGGATTTCAGGAAATCCAACACAACGTTAAGATCCCAGGGTGCCACTGGTGGCACAAAAGGGGGCTGAATATGCAGCACTCCCTTAACAAATGTCTGAACCTCAGGCAGTGAAGCCAGTTCTTTTTGAAAGAAAATGGATAGGGCCGAAATCTTGACCTTTATGGACCCCAATTTTAGGCCCATAGTCACCCCTGACTGTAGAAAGTGCAGGAATCGACCCAGCTGGAATTCCTCTGTAGGGGCCTTCCTGGCCTCACACCAAGCAACATACTTCCGCCATATACGGTGATAATGTTTTGCTGTCACGTCTTTCCTAGCTTTTATCAGCGTAGTAATAACTTCATCCGGAATGCCTTTTTCCGTTAGGATCCGGCGCTCAACCGCCATGCCGTCAAACGCAGCCGCGGTAAGTCTTGGAACAGACAGGGCCCTTGTTGCAGCAAGTCCTGTCTGAGAGGCAGAGGCCATGGGTCCTCTGTGCGCATTTTCTTGCAGTTCCGGGTACCAAGTCCTTCTTGGCCAGTCCGGAACAATGAGTATTGTTCTTATTCCTCTCTTTCTTACTATTCTCAGTACTTTTGGTATGAGAGGAAGAGGAGGAAACACATATACCGACTGGTACACCCACAGTGTCACTAGGGCAACCACAGCTATCGCCTGAGGGTCCCTTGACCTGGCGCAATATCTTTTTAGCTTTTTGTTGAGGCGAGACGCCATCATGTCCACCTGTGGCAGTTCCCATCGGTTTGCAATCAGTTGGAAGACTTCCTGATGAAGTCCCCACTCTCCCGGGTGGAGGTCGTGTCTGCTGAGGAAGTCTGCTTCCCAGTTGTCCACTCCCGGAATGAACACTGCCGACAGTGCTTGCACGTGATTCTCCGCCCATCGAAGAATCTTTATGGCTTCCGCCATTGCCATCCTGCTTCTTGTGCCGCCCTGGCGGTTTACATGGGCGACCGCCGTGATGTTGTCTGACTGAATCAGCACTGGACGGTTTCGAAGCAGGGGCTCTGCTTGACTCAGGGCGTTGTAAATGGCCCTTAATTCCAGTATATTTATGTGTAGAGAAGTCTCCAGACTTGACCACAGTCCTTGGAAGTTTCTTCCCTGAGTGACTGCCCCCCACCCTCGGAGGCTTGCATCCGTGGTCACCAGGACCCAGTCCTGTATGCCGAACCAGCGGCCCTCGAGAAGGTGAGCACTCTGCAGCCACCACAGAAGAGACACCCTGGCCCTGGGGGACAGGGTGATCAGCCGATGCATCTGAAGATGCGATCCGGACCACTTGTCCAACAGATCCCACTGAAAGATCCTTGCATGGAACCTGCCGAAGGGAATGGCTTCGTATGAAGCTACCATCTTTCCCAGGACTCGCGTGCAGCGATGCACCGATACCTGTTTTGGTTTCAGGAGGTCCCTGACCAGAGATGCTAATTCCTGGGCCTTCTCCACCGGGAGAAACACCTTCTTCTGTTCTGTGTCCAGAATCATGCCCAGGAAAAGCAGACGCGCCGTAGGAATCAGCTGCGACTTTGGAACATTCAGAATCCAGCCGTGCTGTAGTAACACTTCCTGAGAGAGTGTTACACTGATCAACAACTGCTCCCTGGACCTCGCCTTTATGAGGAGATCGTCCAAGTACGGGATAATTATAACTCCCTTCTGCCGAAGGAGTATCATCATTTCGGCCATTACCTTGGTAAATATTCTCGGTGCCGTGGACAGGCCAAACGGCAACGTCTGGAACTGGTAATGTAAGTCCTGTACCACAAATCTGAGGTACACCTGGTGAGGTGGGTAAATGGGGACATGCAAGTAAGCATCTTTGATGTCCAGCGACACCATAAAATCCCCCTCTTCCAGGCTTGCAATAACCGCTCTGAGCGATTCCATTTTGAACTTGAATTTCTTTATATAAGTGTTCAAGGACTTTAGATTCAGAATGGGTCTCACCGAACCGTCCGGTTTCGGTACCACAAACATTGTGGAATAGTAACCCCTTCCCTGTTGAAGGAGGGGGACCCTGACAATCACTTGCTGGAGGTACAGCTTGTGAATTGCCGCCAGCACTACCTCCCTTTCCATGGGGGAAGCTAGCAAGGCTGATTTGAGGTAACGGCGGGGGGGGGGGGGGGGGGAGGGGGTCACTTCGAATTCCAGCTTGTATCCCTGAGATACAATTTGTATAGCCCAGAGATCCACCTGTGAACGAATCCACTGGCTGCTGAAGTTTCGGAGACGCGCCCCCACCGCACCTGGCTCCGCCTGTGGAGCCCCAACGTCATGCGGTGGACTTAGTGGAAGCAGGGGAGGACTTTTGTTCCTGGGAACTCGCTGCATGGTGCAGCTTCTTACCTCTACCCCTGCCTCTGGCAAGAAAGGATGCACCCCTGACTCTCTTGCCTTTTTGGGAACGAAAGGACTGCATTTGATAATACGGTGCTTTCTTAGGCTGTGAGGAAACCTGAGGCAAGAAAGTGGACTTTCCAGATGTCGCTGTAGACACGAGGTCCGACAGACCGTCCCCAAACAACTCCTCACCCTTATAAGGCAAAACCTTCATGTGTTTTTTAGAATCAGCATCTCCTGTCCATTGCAGAGTCCATAAGACCCTCCTGGCAGAAATGGACATAGCATTAATTCTAGAGCCCAGCAGGCAAATGTCCCTCTGAGCATCTCGCATATATAAGACGACGTCTTTGATATGGCCCAGGGTTAGAAAAACAGTATCTCTGTCGAGGGAATCTATGTCGTCTAACAGAGTATCTGTCCACGCTGCTGCAGCACTACACATCCAGGCTGAAGCAATAGCAGGTCTCAGTAGAGTACCAGAGTGTGTATACACTGACTTCAGGATAGCTTCCTGCTTTCTATCCGCAGGCTCCTTTAAGGCGGCCGTATCCTGAGACGGCAGGGCCACCTTTTTAGATAAGCATGTCAGCGCCTTGTCCACCCTAGGGAATGTTTCCCAACGTAACCTGTCCGTTGGCGGGAAAGGGTACGCCATCAGTAACCTCTTAGAAATTACTAATTTCTTATCAGGGGAACTCCACGCTTCTTCACACAATTCATTTAATTCATCAGATGGGGGAAAAGTCACTGGCTGCTTTTTCTCCCCAAACATATAAACCCTCTTGGTATTAACCGGGTTACTCTCAGAAATGTGTAATACATCTTTCATTGCAATAATCATGTATCGGATGGCCTTGGTCATTTTAGACTGTAAATGTGCCTCATCATCGTCGACACTGGAGTCGGAACTCCGTGTCGGCATCTGTGTCAACCATCTGAGATAGAGGGCGTTTATGAGCCCCTGACGGCTTCTGAGACGCCTGGGCAGGCGTGGGCTGAGACCCCGGCTGTCCCAAGGCTGCAGCATCATCAAACCTTTTATGTTAGGAGTTTACATTGTCATTTAAGACCTTCCACATATCCATCCAATCAGGTGTCGGCCCAGACGGGGGCGATACCACACTTATCTGCCCTTGCTCCGCCTCCACGTAACCTTCCTCATCAAACATGTCGACACAGCCGTACCGACACACCGCACACACACAGGGAATGCTCAGACTGAGGACAGGACCCCACAAAGTCCTTTGGGGAGACAGAGAGAGAGTATGCCAGCACACACCACAGCGCTATATAACACAGGGATTTCACTGATAATAAGTGATTTACCCAATAGCTGCTTTTTTTGTATTGATTTGCGCCTAAATTTATCTGCCCCCCTCTCTTTTTAACCCGTCTTGTACCTGGATACTGCAGGGGAGAGCCTGGGGAGCTGCTTCCAGCGGAGCTGTGAAGGGAAAATGGCGCTGGTGTGCTGAGGTAGAAGGCCCCGCCCCTTCAGTGGCGGGATTCTGTCCCGCAATTCAGGTAAAAAATGGCGGGGGTTTTTACATATATACAGTGCTAGACTGTATATATGTATGTTTTTGTGCCAAAGGTACCTCAATTGCAGCCAAAGGTACCTCAATTGCAGCCCAGGGCGCCGCCCCGCCCAACCCCCAGCGCCCTGCACCCTACAGTGACCGGAGTGTGTAAGTGTGCTGGGAGCAATGGCGCACAGCTGCGGTGCGCTACCTTAATGAAGACAGGAGTCTTCAGCCGCCGATTTCGTCGTCTTCCAGCTTCTGTTCTTCTGGCTCTGCAAGGGGGACGGCGGCGCGGCTCCGGGAACGGACGATCGAGGACAGGTGCCTGTGTTCGAACCCTCTGGAGCTAATGGTGTCCAGTAACCTAAGAAGCACAAGCTAGCTGCAAGCAGGTAGGTTTGCTTCTCTCCCCTTAGTCCCACGTAGCAGTGAGTCTGTTGCCAGCAGAAGCTCACTGAAAATAAAAAACCTAATAAAATACTTTCTTTTCTAGTAAGCTCAGGAGAGCCCACTAGGAGCACCCAGCTCTGGCCGGGCACAGATTCTAACTGAGGTCTGGAGGAGGGGCATAGAGGGAGGAGCCAGTGCACACCAGATAGTACCTAATCTTCTTTTAGAGTGCCCAGTCTCCTGCGGAGCCCGTCTATTCCCCATGGTCCTTACGGAGTTCCCAGCATCCACTAGGACGTCAGAGAAAATAAGATTTTACTCACCGGTAAATCTATTTCTCGTAGTCCGTAGTGGATGCTGGGCACTCCGTAAGGACCATGGGGAATAGACGGGCTTCGCAGGAGACTGGGCACTCTTAAAGAAAGATTAGGTACTATCTGGTGTGCACTGGCTCCTCCCTCTATGCCCCTCCTCCAGACCTCATTTAGGATACTGTGCCCGGAAGAGCTGACACAATAAGGAAGGATTTTGAATCCCGGGTAAGACTCATACCAGCCACACCAATCACACCGTATAACTCGTGATACTATACCCAGTTAACAGTATGAAATATAACTGAGCCTCTCAACAGATGGCTCAACAATAACCCTTTAGTTAGGCAATAACTATATACAAGTATTGCAGACAATCCGCACTTGGGATGGGCGCCCAGCATCCACTACGGACTACGAGAAATAGATTTACCGGTGAGTAAAATCTTATTTTCTCTGACGTCCTAGTGGATGCTGGGAACTCCGTAAGGACCATGGGGATTATACCAAAGCTCCCAAACGGGCGGGAGAGTGCGGATGACTCTGCAGCACCGAATGAGAGAACTCAAGGTCCTCCTCAGCCAGGGTATCAAATTTGTAGAATTTAGCAAACGTGTTTGCCCCTGACCAAGTTGCAGCTCGGCAAAGTTGTAAAGCCGAGACCCCTCGGGCAGCCGCCCAAGAGGAGCCCACTTTCCTCGTGGAATGGGCTGTTACTGATTTAGGATGCGGCAATCCAGCCGCAGAATGCTCCAGCTGAATTGTGCTACAAATTCAGCGAGCAATAGTCTGCTTAGAAGCAGGAGCACCTATTTTGTTGGGTGCCTACAGGATAAAAAACGAGTCAGTTTTCCTGACTCCAGCCGTCCTGGAAATATAAATTTTTAAGGCCCTGACTACGTCCAGTAACTTGGAATCTTCCAAGTCCCTAGTAGCCGCAGGCACTACAATAGGTTGGTTCAAGTGAAAAGCTGATACCACCTTAGGGAGAAACTGGGGACGAGTCCTCAATTCTGCCCTATCCATATGGAAAATCAGATAAGGGCTTTTACATGACAAAGCCGCCAATTCTGACACACGCCTGGCCGAAGCCAAGGCCAATAACATGACCACTTTCCACGTGAGATATTTCAAATCCACAGTTTTAAGTGGCTCAAACCAATGTGATTTTAAGAAAATCAACACCACGTTGAGATCCCAAGGTGCCACAGAAGGCACAAAAAAGGGGCTGAATATGTAGCACTCCCTTTACAAATGTCTGAACTCCAGGCAGTGAAGCCAGTTCTTTCTGGAAGAAAATCGACAGAGCTGAAATCTGGACCTTAATGGAACCCAAATTTAGGCCCATAGTCACTCCTGACTGTAGGAAGTGCAGAAAACGACCCAGCTGAAATTCCTCTGTTGGGGCCTTCCTGGCCTCACACCACGCAACATATTTTCGCCAAATACGGTGATAAGGGTTTGCGGTTACTTCTTTCCTGGCTTTTATCAGCGTAGGAATGACTTCCTCCGGAATGCCCTTTTGCTTTAGGATCCGGAATTCAACCGCCATGCCGTCCAACGCAGCCGCGGTAAGTCTTGGAACAGACAGGGCCCCTGCTGTAGCAGATCCTGTCTGAGCGGTAGAGGCCATGGGTCCTCTGATATTATTTCTTGAAGTTCTGGGTACCAAGCTCTTCTTGGCCCATCCGGAACCACGAGTATCGTTCTTACTCCTCGTTTTCTTATTATTCTCAGTACCTTTGGTATGAGAGGCAGAGGAGGGAATACATAAACCGACTGGTACACCCACGGTGTCACTAGAGCGTCCACAGCTATTGCCTGAGGGTCCCTTGACCTGGCGCAATATCTAGTTTTTTGTTTAGGTGGTACGCCATCATGTCCACCTGTGGCCTTTCCCAACGGTTTACCAACAGTTGGAAGACTTCTGGATGAAGTCCCCACTCTCCCGGGTGTCGGTCGTGTCTGCTGAGGAAGTCTGCTTCCCAGTTGTCCACTCCCGGAATGAACACTGCTGACAGTGCTAAGACGTGATTTTCCGCCCATCGGAGAATCCTTGTGGCTTCTGCCATCGCCATCCTGCTTCTTGTGCCGCCCTGTCGGTTTACATGGGCGACTGCCGTGATGTTGTCTGATTGGATCAGTACCGGCTGGTTTTGAAGCCGAGGCCTTGCCAGACTTAGGGCATTGTAAATGGCCCTCAGTTCCAGAATATTTATGTGTAGGGACGACTCCTGACTTGACCAAAGTCCTTGGAAATTTCTTCCCTGTGTGACTGCCCCCCAGCCTCAAAGGCTGGCATCCGTGGTTACCAGGACCCAGTCCTGTATGCCGAATCTGCGGCCCTCTTGAAGATGAGCACTCTGCAGCCACCACAGTAGAGATACCCTGGTCCTTGGAGACAGGGTTATCAGCCGATGCATCTGAAGATGCGATTCCGACCACTTGTCCAAGAGGTCCCACTGAAAGGTTCTTGCATGGAACCTGCCGAATGGAATTTTGCTTCGTAAGAAGCTACCATTTTTCCCAGGACTCGTGTGCAGTGATGCACCGATACCTGTTTTGGTTTCAGGAGGTCTCTGACTAGAGATGACAGCTCCTTGGCTTTCTCCTGCGGGAGAAACACTTTTTTCTGTTCTGTGTCCAGAACCATCCCCAGGAACAGCAGGCGTGTGGTAGGAACCAGCTGTGACTTTGGAATGTATAGAATCCATCCGTGCTGTTGTAGCACTTCCCGAGATAGTGCTACTCCGACCAACAACTGCTCCATGGACCTCGCCTTTATAAGGAGATCGTCCAAGTACGGGATAATTAAAAACTCCCTTTTTTCGAAGGAGTATCATCATTTCTGCCATTACCTTGGTAAAGACCCTCGGTGCCGTGGACAGTCCAAACGGCAGTGTTTGGAATTGGTAATGGCAATCCTGTACCACAAATCTGAGGTCCTCCTGGTGAGGATGGTAAGCATCCTTGATGTCCAGGGATACCATGTAATCCCCCTCCTCCAGGCTTGCAATAACCGCCCTGAGCGATTCCATCTTGAACTTGAATTTTTTTATGTATGTGTTCAAGGACTTCAAATTTAAAATGGGTCTCACCGAACCGTCCGGTTTCGGTACCACAAACAGTGTGGAATAGTAACCCCGTCCTTGTTGAAGTAGGGGCACCTTGACTATCACCTGCTGGGAATACAGCTTGTGAATTGCCTCTAGCACAGCCTCCCTGCCTGAGGGAGTTGTCGGCAAGGCAGATTTGAGGAAACGGCGGGGGTGGGGGGGGGACGCCATGCCAGCCTGTACCCCTGAGATACTACTTGAAGGATCCAGGGATCCACCTGTGAGCGAGCCCACTGATCGCTGAAATTTTTGAGGCGGCCCCCCACCGTACCTGCCTACGCCTGTGGAGCCCCCGCCTCATGCGGTGGACTCGGAGAAAGCGGGGGAAGAATTTTGATTCTGGGAACTGGCTGACTGGTGCAGCTTTTTCCCTCTTCCCTCGTCTCTGTGCAGAAAGGAAGCGCCTTTGACCCGCTTGCTTTTCTGAAGCTGAAAGGACTGTACCTGATAATACAGTGCTTTCTTAGGCTGTGAGGAAACCTGAGGTAAAAATTTTTCTTCCCAGCTGTTGCTGTGGATACGAGGTCCCAGAGACCATCCCCAAACAATTCCTCACCCTTATAAGGCTCTATGTGCCTTTTAAAGTCAGCATCACCTGTCCAGTGTCGGGTCTCTAATACCCTCCTGACAGAATGGACATTGCATTAATTCTGGATGCCAGCCGGCAAAATATCCCTCTGTGCATCCCTCATATATAAGACGACGTCTTATGTTCGCAAAATAGTATCCCTGTTTGACAGGGTTACAGACGACGCTGCAGCAGCACTATCTGCAGATCTCAGTCTAGTACCGGAGTGTGTAAATACAGACTTCAGGATAGCCTCCTGCTATTTATCAGCAGGTACCTTCAAAGTGGCCGTATCCTAAGACGGCAGTGCCACCTTTGACAAACGTGTGAGCGCCTTATCCACCCTAGGGGATATCTCCCAGCGTAACTTATCCTCAGACGGGAAAGGGTACGCCATCAGTAACTTTTTAGAAATTACCAGTTTCTTATCAGGGGAACCCACGCTTTTTCACACCTCATTCACTCATTTGATGGGGGAACAAAACACTGCCTGTTTTTTCTCCCCACACATAAAAACCCTTTTTTTTAGTGGTACTTGGGTTAATGTCAGAAATGTGCAACACATTTTTTGTTGCCGGGATCATGTAACGGATGTTCCTAGTGGATTGTGTATATGTCTCAACCTCGTCGACACTGGAGTCAGACTCCATGTCGACATCTGTGTCTGCCATCTGAGGGAGCGGGCGTTTTTAAGCCCCTGATGGCCTTTGAGACGCCTGGGCAGGCGCGGGCTGAAAAGCCGGCTGTCCCATAGCTGTTACGTCATCCAGCCTTTATGTAAGGAGTTGACACTGTCGGTTAATACCTTCCACCTATCCATCCACTCTGGTATCGGCCCACAGGGGGCGACATCTCATTTATCGGCATCTGCTCCGCCACCACATAAGCCTCCTCATCAAACATGTCGACACAGCCGTACCGACACACCGCACACACACAGGGAATGCTCTGACTGAGGACAGGACCCCACACAGCCCTTTGGGGAGACAGAGAGAGAGTATGCCAGCACACACCGGAGCGCTATATAATGTAGGGATAAACACTATCACTGAGTGAATTTTCCCCAATAGCTGCTTGTATAAACAATATTGCGCCTAAATTTAGTGCCCCCCCCCTCTCTTTTTAACCCTTTGAGCCTGAAAACTACAGGGGAGAGCCTGGGGAGCTGTCTTCCAGCTACACTGTGAAGAGAAAATGGCGCCGGTGTGCAGAGGGAGATGGCTCCGCCCCTTTTTCGGCGGACTTTTCTCCCGCTTTTTTCTGTATTCTGGCAAGGGTAATTACCACATATATAGCCTCTGGGGCTATATATTGTGGCTATTTTGCCAGCCAAGGTGTTTTTATTGCTGCTCAGGGCGCCCCCCCCCCAGCGCCCTGCACCCTCAGTGACCGGAGTGTGAAGTGTGTATGAGGAGCAATGGCGCACAGCTGCAGTGCTGTGCGCTACCTTGGTGAAGACTGAAGTCTTCTGCCGCCGATTTTCCGGACCATCTTCATGCTTCTGGCTCTGTAAGGGGACGGCGGCGCGGCTCCGGGAACGAACACCAAGGACGGGTCCTGCGGTCGATCCCTCTGAAGCTAATGGTGTCCAGTAGCCTAAGAAGCCCAAGCTAGCTGCAAGCAGGTAGGTTCGCTTCTTCTCCCCTTAGTCCCTCGATGCAGTGAGCCTGTTGCCAGCAGGTCTCACTGTAAAATAAAAAACCTAATTTAAACTTTCTTTCTAGAAGCTCAGGAGAGCTCCTAGTGTGCAACCAGCTCGGGCCGGGCACAGAAATCTAACTGAGGTCTGGAGGAGGGGCATAGAGGGAGGAGCCAGTGCACACCAGATAGTACCAAATCTTTCTTATAGAGTGCCCAGTCTCCTGCGGAGCCAGTCTATTCCCCATGGTCCTTACGGAGTTCCCAGCATCCACTAGGACGTCAGAGAAAAGGATTTACTGGTAGGTATTAAAATCCTATTTTCTCATACGTCCTAGAGGATGCTGGGGACACTTCTAGAGCTTTGGTATAAACCCCATGATTCTTGAATGGGCGGGAGAGTGCGGATGACTCTGCAGCACCGATTGACCAAACATGAGGTCCTCCTCAGCCAGGGTATCAAACTTGTAAAATTTCGCAAAAGTGTTTGAACCCGACCAAGTAGCTGCTCGGCAGAGTTGCAATGCCGAGACCCCCGGGCAGCCGCCCAGGATGAGCCCACCTTACTGGTAGAGTAGGCCTCACTGATTTCGGTAACGGCAATCCAGCAGTCGAATGAGCCTGCTGAATCGTAGGACAGATCCAGCACGCAATAGTGTGCTTCGGAGCAGGATTTCCAATCTTGTTGGAAGCATACAGGACAAACAGAGCTTCAGTTTTCCTAAGTGGAGCCCTTCTGGTGACATAAATCTTTAAAGCCCTGACCACATCGAGAGATTGTGATTCAGCAAAGACATCAGTCACCACAATAGGCTGGTTCATGTGGAACGATGAAACCACATTCGGCAGAAATTGTTGACGAGTCCTCAACTCTGCTCTATCTTCATGGAAGATTAAATAAGGACTCTTGTGAAACAAAGCCGCCAACTCCGACACCCGCCTCGCGGATGCTAAGGCCAGTAACATGACCACTTTCCAAGTGAGAAATTTCAACTCTACCTTCTGTAAAAGGTTCAAATCAATGAGATTGAAGGAACTGCAACACAACATTAAGATCCGATGGTGCCACAAAAGGAGGTTGGATGTGCATAACGCCCTTCACGAAAGTCTGAACTTCTGGAAGTGAGGCCAAGTCTTTTTGAAAGAAAAATTGATAAAAGCTGAAATTTGTACTTTTATGGATCCTAACTTCAGGCCCGCATCCACACCTGCTTGCAGAAAATGAAGAAAACGCACCAGCTGAAATTCTTCCGTAGGAGCCCTCTTGGATTCACACCAAGACACATATACATCCAGCCCCTCACTTAGACATCATCCACCTCTGTTCTCTGAGCAACAAATAACTGACTTATTGCATTAATCTACTAATATCAGTATATTCAGGCTCTGAATTGCTGAAGGCTCACTGTTTAAAATCAGGATCCATTTCCAGGACACGTTATCACTACTACCCCCACAAAAAAAAAAAAAAATCTACTTCAAAGGCCTCTCACACTGAGACTTTTCACACCTACACAGTAGGAATTTGCTTCTAACACCTTCCAAAAGACTGCCTATCCTAGGATAATTGACTAAATCAACAGTTATTTTATTTATTACTTGCTTCAAATACACCCAATAGGTTATAGCAATAACTTTGTTCATAATCCCATTATAATTTTGGATCACATACCGAATTGGGGGAAAACAAAGCACACACAAAAAAAAACAAAAAACACTGCTTTCTCTCCCTCTCTCATTACATGCAGCTCAAACTTATAGTAATCTGTCATTGATAACCAAATGTATACGTATTGCTCCAGCTTCATTCTTTCACTCCGCCCACCACGTTCTGCAGTTCCTATCACACCATCACAGGCTTCTATTCTCCAATCCCTTGGCATTTTAAAAAGAAAACACTGGCGCATTCGTGGGAAGCGAGCAGGCCGGAAATGTATTTCCCCCGGTAACCATCTAAGTCCTTTGCCCACCTGCTCACCCCCATACTCAAAGAACAATCAAATAGAAGTGATACCCAAAAGACGGCCCTGTGTTTGGAAAGACAGAACTGTCAACTCTCACTTTGTGACCCACATACCCAGAGCTCCTGCACTTAACATAAAGAAAACTGAAGGCCCTCTGGTATGCCCAATCAGGTCAGTCCTTTGTAATGCCAGATCTATAAGAAACAAGACTGCAACAATTGCTGACCTTATTGAATCTGCAGATCTAGCCTGTATTACAGAGACCTGGCTAGATGAAAATGCAGCACCTATATTGGAGGCTGCAGTACCAACAAACTACTCTGTCATCCACAACCCAAGACTGGACCGCAGGGGTGGCGGGGTGGCTATCTGCTTCAAAAAAGAACTTAAACTTAGGGTCCACCCTATTGAAACTACTCGCTCATTCGAGTGCATTGCTGCCCGGAGTTCGACAGGATTAGGTTTCAGAGTACTTCTCATTTACCGGCCACCTGGAGATGGAAAGATATTTCTACAAGAAATTGCAGACACTGTTGCTGGCCTGGTTCTGGAACATCAAAGATAGCTCATCCTCGGGGATTTCAATGCATGGGTGGATGATGAGCTCTCACGCCTTGGCCAAGACCTCCTGTGCACAATGAATGGTCTGGGCTTCACACAGGTCGTTCCCTCTGCCACACATAAAAGTGGTCACACCCTCAACCTTGTCTTTCAGATTGGATTAGAAGTCACTGACCTAAAAATAAACCCAGTCATCTGGTCAGACCACTACTCCCTCTGGTTCTCAGTTGCAACCCCTCAAATAAGATCTCTGCCCGTGGAGTTGACCAGGTATCGTCCAAGGAGGGGTATGACTCCCCAGGCTCTTGCAGCAAATCTGGATCTCTCTGCTATACTGGGTGCCTGTGAAGATCCCTGTTCCCTAGTCCGTTATTATAATAGGGATGTTATGGCTGCAATTGATATTATCGCCCCTGTGCGTTTAAGACCTCGTAAACCACAACGTCAAGCTCCATGGTTCGACAACAGTGTTAGTGAGCTCAAGAAAAGGGGGCGTAGACTGGAAAGACGATGGAGGAAGACTAACCTAGTGGATGACAAAATAAAACTAATAAAGCATAACGAAGAATATCAATCGACAATCACTCGTAAGAAAGCACAGTTCCTGTCAAATGAGATCACAGCAGCAAACAATAGGCCAGCTCAAGTTTTCCGCACAGTGGAGATGCTTTGCAAGCCAGCATGCCTGCAGACTGATGAGGCCCTCTCCCAGGCAAGATGCAACGAGTTTGCAAACTTCTTTGCAGATAAAATATCCACCATCCGGGCTGGAATCTCCACAGTGCCATCAAAGGAGTGCCAAACTACAAAGTCTGCCAATATAAGCTACCTGCCTTCATGAACCAGCTTTGACCCAGTGGATGTAAAGGACACTGCTGAAATTGCTCGGATTTTGCGTCCCACCACCTGTGATCTGGACCCAGCCTCAACCAAGCTTCTAATCGGTTGTATGGATATAATTGGTCCTGTCTTTACAAAAATTGTTCAATGCTCTTTGCAGACAGGCATTTTTCCTGGACCCCTAAAGGAAGCAATTGTTAGACCGCTTCTTAAAAAACCTAATTTAGATCCCGACTGCATGACCAACTACAGATCGGTATCAAACCTTCCTTTCCTAGGAAAGGTTATTGAGAAAGTCGTTGCAAATCAACTGGAAACCCGCCTGACAACCCATGATATTTATGATCCATTTCAATCAGGATTCAGGAGAAGACATAGCACTGAAACAGCCCTGGTGTGTGTGTTAAATGATCTTCTGATGGCAAAAGACAGAGGTGACTGTTCAATATTAATCCTTCTGGATCTCTCGGCAGCATTTGATACCGTGGACCATGGGCTTCTGATTGAGCGACTGATACATTTCTGTGGTCTGGATGGCACAGTCCTAAGCTGGTTCAAATCATTTCTCACAGGCAGGTCACAGAGAGTATCATCTGGATTATACTCATCACCACCAGTGCCATTGCCATGTGGTGTCCCACAAGGTTCTATACTATCCCCCATGCTTTTTGCAGTATACATGCTCCCATTGGGCGAAATAATCAGGCGCCATGGCCTGGTCTACCACTGCTATGCAGATGATACACAAGTGTACTTGTCCTTTGCTCCGGGCACTGATAACCCAATAGCCACCCTAAATGGCTGTCTAGCTGAACTACAGGAGTGGATGAGCGCCAGTTGGCTGCGACTGAACCCGGATAAAACAGAGGTCCTTTTGATACGACCGCAACATCAAAGGATAAGACTGCAGCATAGCCAACCAACTGGACTTACACTTGGGGATTCAGAATTACAGACCAGTGATCGTGTGCGGAATCTTGGCGTTGTCCTGGATGGTGGCTTGACACTTAAACATCAGATATCAGCCACAATCAAATCCTCATTCTTTCACCTGAGGAACATAGCCAGAATCAAGCACTTAATTCCCTCAGATGACATGCCAAAAGTCATACATGCATTTGTATCATCTCGTTTAGACTACTGTAATGCCCTCTACCTTGGTCTACCAGCAAAAGAATTGCAACGCTTACAGCTGGTGCAAAACACAGCTGCCAAGCTATTAACCAACCAGCCCCGTTCTAGCCACATAACACCCATCCTCTACTCCCTTCACTGGCTGCCTGTAAGATGGCGAATCATCTTCAAGATTGGCTTACTGAGTTTCAAAGCATTACATGACCAAGGCCCAAGGTACCTGAAACAGCTGCTGACCCCATACTGCCCCAATCGATTACTGCGATCTGTAGATGAAGGACTTTTAGCAGTACCTAGAATCTACCGTAATTCATCTGGGGGTCGAGCTTTTAGTCATGCGGCTCCAACTCTATGGAACTCACTTCCCCGCACAGTGCGAGGCCCCAACTATAGAATCCTTCAAAAGTAGACTCAAGACTTTTCTGTTTACTCAAGCATTTCCATAGTGTCCCTTTTAGTATCTTCATGCTTCTGTATTTTATGAAAATGTACTTCATTATTTTCTGTACTATATTATGCTATGTATCTGTTAAGCGCCTTGAGTCCTATTGGAGAAAGAGCGCTATATAAATAAAATTATTATTATTATTATTATTATATTTTCTCCAAATACGGTGATAATGTTTTGCCGTCACATCTTTCCTAGCCTGAAGAAGTGTGGGAATGACTTCACTGGGAATACCCTTTCGGGCTAAGTTCCGGCGTTCAACCGCCAAGCCGTCAAACGTAGCCGAGGTAAGTCGTGATATACGCACGGCCCCTGCTGTAACAGATCCTCTCGTAGAGGAAGAGGCCAGGGATCTCCTATGAGTAATTCCTGAAGATCTGGATACCAAGCCCTCCTCGGCCAGTCCGGGACAATGAGGATCGCCTGAACCCTTGTTCTTCTTATGATCTTTAGCACCCTTGGTATGAATGGAAGCAGAGGGAACACATACACCGACTGAAACACCCATGGCGCCACTAGCGCATCCACAGCTATTGCTTGAGGGTCCCTCGACCTGGAACAATATCTCAGAAGTTTCTTGTTGAGGCGAGACGCCATCATGTCTATTTGAGGAATTCCCCAAAGACTTGTCACTTCTGCGAAGACCTCTTGATGAAGACCCCACTCTCCTGGATGGAGATCGGGTCTGCTGAGGAAGTCTGCTTCCCAGTTGTCCACTCCTGGAATGAAGATTGCTGGCAGAGCGCTTGTATGTATTTCCGCCCAGCTGAGAACTTTTGTGGCCTCTGCCATTGCCGCTCTGCTCTTTGTTTCGCCCTGGCGGTTTATGTGCGCTACTGCTGTTATATTGTCCGACTGGATTAGTACGGGCAGGTTTTGAAGGAGACGTTCCGCTTGAAGAAGACCGTTGTAAATGGATCTTAACTCTAGAACGTTTATGTGTAGACAAACTTCCTGGCTTGTCCATCTTCCCTGGAAGTTTTCTCCCTGTGTGACTGCTCCCCAACCCCAGAGACTCGCATCCGTGTTACTAGGATTCAGTCCTGGATCCCAGACCTGCGTCCCTCTAGGAGGTGAGAGCTGTGCAGCCACCACAGGAGTGGGATTCTGGTCCTGGTGGAGGATTATTTTCCGGTGCATGTGTAGATGGGATTCGGACCACTTGTCCAACTGAAACACTCTGGCATGGAACCTGCCAAATTGAATGGCTTCGTAGGCCGCCACCATCTTTCCCAGAAAACGAGTGCATTGATGGATCGACAGTCGCCGGTTTCACAATCTGTTTGACCAAACTCTGGATTTCCAGAGCTTTTTCTTCTGGAAGAAAAACACTCTCTGTAATTCTGTGTCCAGAATCATTCCCAAGAACGACAGCCGTTTAGTTGGATTCAACTGTGACTTTGGCAAGTTTAGGATCCAACCATGTTGTTGTAGAACTGTCAGGGATAGCGTAATGTCCTGGACCAGTTTGTCCTTGGATCTCGCCTTTATCAGGAGATCGTCCAAGTAAGGGATAATTGTGACTCCTTGCCTGCGAAGGAGAATCATCATTTCTGCCATTACATTGCTGAAAATCCTCGGAGCCGTGGACAGACCAAACGGCAACGTCTGAAATTGGTAATGACAATCCTGAATAGCAAACCTTAGGT